>NC_090299.1:28309017-28613035 GCF_039906515.1 Pseudorca crassidens | reverse complement strand
TGCAGGGGACACGGGTTCCCACATGCCACGGAGCGGCTACTAGGCCCGTGAGCCATGGCCGCTGAGCCTGCGCGTCCGGAGCCTGTGCTCCGCAACGGGAAAGGCCACAACAGTGAGAGGCCCGCGTACAGAAAAAAAAAAAAAATAAATAAAAAAATAAAATAAAATACAATTTCAAATCTATATCAAAGTATAAACGTTTTAATTTGAAAATAAACTCATAGAAAATATTCAATGCTGCTAGATTTAAAACTAAAATATAAACTTTTATAAGAGAATATTCACTTTAAATTAGCTACTGTACTGAACTATAAGGTTACATCAGGAAAAATATGAGGAAGAACATTTCTAATCCTTTGGGTTATAGCTAAATGTTTCAAAATGCTTCAGTCCTCAGAACATTATACTAAGTGAGAACATATTTTTTATTTAAATTTAATTCTTAAAATTAAATAATTTGGGAATCTTTGGGAAGAGATATTTAATACTTTACAAGCATATTTTTTAAATAAAATAGAATAAAAGATGTACTCCCTTAACATTTGTTACTACTGCAATAATTCTGTTCAACTGGGGGGCTGGTTTTCTTATTCTGATTGTACATTGACTACACTCATCTTTAAAATGTTAGATCCAATTTCCAAATCATAACTCTAATTTTCCCCCTTTTATTATTGATCTTGGAACCCATCAGCTTCACTACACCACTCCTAACACCCATTCCTTCTTCTACCCTCATATATAGTCATAGATTTTTTTTCCTATGATGAAGATAAAAATAATAGGACTCAATTTAATGTCCTATAGAATTAAGATTTTAAAATATTTATCCTGGTAAGTAGCACTGTATATCCCCTCTTAAATTAGAAAAATTGGATCCAGCATAAAGTGTGGTATTAAAAGGGAAAGAGAGAGAAAGAGAGAGTGACATATTAATATGATAACAAGTAATTATTAACTGTGCTCTTTGGCATCCTAATTTATCTGGAGTCTTGTAAGTTTGTCTCTGTGACTGCCAAGGAGAATTCAGGTGAAAGCAAAGACAGCTTGAGCCCACAATCCATTTCAAGGATTAGAATACTTATTAGTACATTAATAAAGGAGAGAAGTATTAGGCATGTATGAACACATAAAAAATGATTAAAGTATCTCCATTCACTTCTATAAGAAAAAAAAGTAGAAGAATAAAAGAACTTTACAAAGATTGTGCTAAGAAACCTCTGGATTCAATGTTGAACTATAAATATTTTGGTTTTGACTCTGTTTTGAGTGAATGGAACTAAACCAAAAAAGTAAAAGGTTACATTTGAAATTTTCCTTTTATAATAATGTACACAAAACTTGCCAGTAGAAAAACAGGTTTCACAAGGCCTTAAGACTAAAGAGAAACTACTGAATCCTTTTTAATTCCAGAATATCAAAATTTCTCCAAAATAATCAACATAAAAATAAGGCAAAATTAAGAAAGCCTATTTCTTTACAGTATAGTTAGTTAATGTCATTAATTGCTACCTGTTCGGTCTCTATTAATGATGTTCTCTGTTGAAAAAAATAAGAGGAAAAAACATCCTTTTAATTTTTAGGAATTTAACATTTATTTGGGTAAGCAACTCTCATGCCTGTGAAAAGACCTAAGATTCAATTAAAAGAAAAATGTAAATATGTAGAAATTAGCCTCGTCCTACCTGTTAAGGAACAGATATTAAATGATCTAAGATTCTTATACTATCTATGAGTCTCACTTTTCACAGTAGGTGTGTTTTTAAAATATTTGTATAAATTTAATTTATCTAAATTGAACAGTATTTTCAAAGCAGAAAATGTGACTTAGCATCCCAAAACACTCAAATTAGTCTCTCTAAAATGTGAAAATTCCTTTACAAAGGAAATAATTATCCATGAATTCTATGATTTTTAAGCTTGGATTTTTATCAGTTTCTTAATGTACATATAATTAAAGGTAAATAGGTTATATATTTAATTTGCATATGCTTGAAAAATAAAACTATTTTATTACTGTAAGTTTAAAATATGATCATATTTATTCATTTGATATATTCTATTAAAAATATGTAACAAATTGTTGCTGAAGGAAACCATCAATTTAATAACATGATTTTGACTTTTCACACTCTAAAGGCTTTATAATGCTTTCTTTAATTTGTATCTTTAGTTTTATTGTCAAAAAACACAGGTGAATCAGCTTTTATTTGTAAATATAATTGTCACTGCTGCATGCTCATATATAATAATATTTATTGTGATATCTCATTATTGTGTATTATTAGTTACATAATATAGTACTTACCAATTATCCTAGTACCTACTCTGAGTTATTGGCCATAAAATTGATTACAGTTCCAATTTACCAAGGATTAAATGTTTTCGTCCTAAAGAGGATAAGTGAAAACATGAAGCCTAATTAAGTCCCTATAGACTAATTCTGAGATATGTATTTTGTAAGCAAGTTTTAACCATATAAGAGATAAAATACAGTACCTTATTTTCCTATCTAGATAATACCAGTTCTACATACTTTCAGACTGGTTTTCAGAGTTGATTTGTTAATTACACCAATAGTTCTCCAGACTCTACCACTAACATGTATTGGCAGAGATCACTGAAACCCATACAGGTTTCCCATGAGGGAAGGAGGTGACTCAGCTCTATAAATACAGAGTTTGGGACATGGAAGATCATCTAACATAGCAATTCTCAAAATGTAATGTGCATACTAATTATCTGGAGAACTGGCAAAAGTGTGGATTCTGATTCAGTAGGTCTGAGGTGGGGCTTGAGATTCTGCACTTTTAACAAAGTAAAGGACCAGGTAACACTAATGGTCCATTGACTGCATTTTGTGTATAATCCTTTTATTTTACAAATGAGAAAAACTGAGAAAACTGAATCCTGGATAGGCTGTTTCAGAAGTGGGCTTGGTACTTAGATAAACATTAGTGCAATATAACAAAAAAAATTATACCCTGTAGTGATCCTACTGGAAGATCTTGAATAGTAATCATGTGTTGAACATATTTTCATCAGCCACAACACCTACCAGAAGGTTTTATCTGTAGTGGAGTTTATGGAATAAATATATATGAAGGAATTAAACATCAGAAGCTTTGCCTTTGATTTCATGTCACTAAGTATCTACAATCCATCCCTGCCCGAGTGGCTTCTTTTCCAGTTCTTCATACCATGAAAGGCACCTTATCCACACAGCTGCATATGACAGAAACTTGGAAGTCATCCATTACATGGCCCTGTCCCCAGACATCTAACATATGAAAGTTGCAGGATACAAGATTAATACACAGAAATCTGATGCTTTCCTATACACTAATAATGAATTATCAGAAATAGAAGGTAAAAAAAAAATCCCGATTAAAATCACATCCAAAAGAATACAATACCTAGGAATAAACTTAAACAGGAAGGTGAAGAACCTATACTTTGAAAACTTTAAAACACTGATGAAGAAAATTAAAGATGATACAAAAAAATGGAAAGATATCCTGTTTTATTGTTTTGGAAAAATTAATATTGTTAAAATGTTCATACTACCCAAAGCAATCTACAGTTTTACTGCAATCCCTATCAAAATATCCATGACACTTTTCACAGAACTAGAATGAATAATCCTAAAATTTATATGGAACCAGAAAAGACTCCAAACTGTCAAAGCAATCCCTATCAAAATATCCATGACACTTTTCACTTAACTAGAATGAATAATCCTAAAATTTATATGGAACCAGAAAAGACTCCAAACTGTCAAAGCAATCTTAAGAAAAAAAAATAAAGCTGGAGGTATCACACTCTCTGACTTCAGACTATACTTCAAAGCCACAGTAATCAAAACAGCATGGTACTGGCACAAGAACAGACACATAGATCAATGGAACAGAATAGAGAGCCCAGAAATAAACCCATGCACCTACAGTCAATTAATATATGACAAAGGAGGCAAGAATATACAATGGAGAAAAGACAGTTTCATCAATATGTGGTGCTGGGCAAACTGGACAGCTACATGTAAAATAATGAGATTAGAACATTTTCTCACACAATATACAAAAATAAACTCAAAATGGATTAAAGACCTAACTGTAAGACGTGAAATCATAAAACTCCTAGAAAACAAGACAGGCAGAACACTCTTTGACATAAATCGTAGCGATTTTTTTTTTTTTGGATCAGTCTCCTAAGTCAAAAGAAACAAAAGCAAAAATAAACAAACTGGACCTATTTAAACTTTAAAAATTCGGCACAGCAAAGGAAACCATCAATAAAACAAAAAGACAACCTAAGGAATGGGAGAAATATTTTCAAATAATATGATCAGCAAGGGGTTAATACCCAAAATATACAAACAGCTCATATAACTCAATATCAAAAAAAAAAAAACCACCAATCAAAAAATGGGCAGAAGACCTGGATAGGAATTTTTCCAAAGAAGACACAGATGGCTAACAGGCCCATGAAAAGATGCTCAACATTATTAGGGAAAAGCAAATCAAACGCAGATCAATTCAATGAGATAGCACCTCACACCTGTCAGAAGGGCTATCATCAAAAGGTCTACAAATAACAAATGTTGGGTATGATGCGGAGAAAGGAGAACCCTTGCACACTGTTGGTGAGGATGTAAATTGGTGCAGCCACTGTGGAAAACAGTATAGAGGTTCCTCAAAAAGCTGAAAATAGAACTACCATATGACCCAGCAATTCCACTCCTGGGTTATATCCAGAAAAAAATGGAAACACTAATTCAGAAAGATACATGCACCCCAATGTTCATAGCAGCACTATTTACAACAGCCAAGATATGGAAGCCATCCAAGTGTTCATCAGCAGATGAATGTATAAAGAAGATGTGATATCTATCTATCTACCTATCTATCTACCTATCTATCTATCTATCTATCTAAAAGAGAATATTACTCAGCCATAAAGAAGAATGAAATTCTTCCATTTGCAGCAATGTGGATGGACCTAGAAAATGTTATGCTGAGTAAAATAAGTCAGACAGAGGAAAACAAATACTACATGATATCACTTGTATGTGCAGTCCAAAAGATAATACAAGTGAATGTATATAGCAAAACAGAAACACGTTCACAGATATAGAAAACAAACTAGTGGTTACCAGTGGGGAAAGAGAATGGGGGAGGAGCACATTAGGAGTATGGGATTAAGAGATACAAACTACCATGTACAAAATAGATAAGTAGCAAGGATTACTGTATAGCATAGAGAACTACAGCCATTATCTTGTAATAACTTTTAATGGAATATAAAGTGTAAAAATACTAAATCACTATGCTGTACACCTGAAATGAATATAATATTGTAAACCAACTATACATCAAGAAAGGAAGGAAGGAAGGAAGGGAGGGATGGAGGGAGAAAGAAAGAAAGAAAAATAAAAAATAACCCTCATGAAGGGCAGTGCCATAGCTATCATCAGTAAACACTTGAACTACTTGTGACATCCAGTGATAAGAGGAGTGGTGTACAAACAGCGCAGGCCTCGGGGAACAATGACACACGTCCTCATCTGACTTGTCAGCTACTTGGCAGTTTGAGCCACACCTTTCTTCTCAGAAGCTGCTCCTCCCTTGGCCGCCTTGCCTCTGCGGTTTGTATATTTATGAAGCTACTCCTTCTTATAACTCTTTTACGCCAATTAATAAAGGTACAAAAGGACTTCTCCTTTTAGAAATCGTGAATAGTGTATGGTATGCATTATATTCACAACTAGGTATTAGGAAACTAGCTTATTTAACTCAATTAAGTTCTACTTAGCAGGAAAAGTATTTGGCCCATTTTTAATATGTGGATTGATCATCTAAAATCATTGCTTAATAATACCTAAGTTGTTTCCTTAAATGACACATTGCCTTTTGTATGTATGTGAAAAGTGGGTATTCACATATACTATGTCCTTGTCTAAAGATTTTGTATCTATAGAAATCTGACTGTGCCACTGCTAGGACTGTGGGTCAGTGTTAAAGAGGAAAAAGAAAAGACTAAATGCAAACCTGGGAGAGGCAAGATGTGTAGCTTCTGCATAGAATTAAAAGTTAAGTTGTGTGAGGAAAAAAAATAATGTGTCTCAGTTTCATTTCTGTCAATCCTTCAGATGACCTTGACCATTTAAAAAGAAATGAGCTTTTTGTCTGAACATGTGTCTGAAATGATTCCAAGATACTGAAATTATGGAACCTCAATTAAAAATGACCTCTGTCTCAAGATGAGCTAAAATTATTCTGTTCATCTTCTTACAGTATGTCTCATGAAACTAACTGATGGCATTTTCACTAAGTCTTGTGCCCACGTTTACTAGTTGTGTTATTCTACTTCCTAAGTCTATGTTAACAGGAGAAAACAGCAACTTCCTTGCCTACTTTGTGGACATTTTTGTATCTCTTAGACCAATTGTCTTTCAAAAATTTCACAACATGACTGGAATTTCAGAGCTTAGCTGGCTACAAAATCTGAAACCAGAGTACCGGGATTCAAATTTTGAATTTAGTTCTCACAGAACTTAGGCAAGTTCATTCATCTTTCTCAGTATCTTTCTCAGTTTCCACATAGAATTACTGTAATAATTTAAAAGTTGAGTACAACTAAAGCATTTGCATCAGTTGAGAATATGGTGTGCTAAATAAAAGTTATTATTATTACTTTTTTAAAATGTGTGTCTACTGTATCTCTTACAACTTTTAAAAACTATAGTAAAATATACCATGGTTCGGTCCTCACACTAAACAGTTCACATGTGTGAAGATTGAAATTAAGTATGTATTTTCCCCGAGTGAACAAGTCACCTTAAAAATTTCCCAAGAAAAATTTGACAAATGTCTGCAAGCAATATTTAAGAAAAATAAACATTTTCTTTCTTCTTTTCTAGACATCCAGGATCAAAGACATGAGGTGGCATTACTCTTCAGCTCACAATCTGAGTCCAAAACCTGCTCACCCTCTTCTGAGTAGGGGTAAAGCAAAGCACACAAAACAGAAGTGAAATTGAGAGGAATCTAAGAACACAGAAATGAGGGAAACTAATAGCATGGCAGACATTAAAAATTTAGTATTTACTCTAAAAGTCAACTATTTCCAATATATCCATAAGCTCTAAATCAGGTTTTATCTGTTACATCTTTACTCAAGTTTGAAATTACTTAGGAGGTTAAAAAGGCAGCAGCGGGTTTCCCTGGTGGCGCAGTGGTTGAGAGTCCGCCTGCCGATGCAGGGGACACGGGTTCGTGCCCTGGTCCGGGAAGATCCCACATGCTGCGGAGCGGCTGGGCCCGTGAGCCATGGCCGCTGAGCCTGCGCGTCCGGAGCCTGTGCTCCGCAATGGGAGAGACCACAACAGTGAGAGGCCCGCATACTGGAAAAAAAAAAAAAAAAAAAAAAAAAAGCAGCAGCATTTAAGAAATCAAGAATGACAAGTAAATAAATCCTCACAGAAAAGTATTAGGATCACCAATTCTTTTTATTATTCTTAAAATGGGAAACCTAATTAATTGCTGCTTTGGTTTCTACTTGTATTTATTCTGCAAAATCAACCCTTCTTAGCTAATATTGCAAATGAGCCCACCAAGATTTCCTGAATTAAATAACCAAGACACCAGCATTGGCACTTATATTTCAGGAACACCTCTTTTTAAAATTTTCTTTTAATTACTAGCTACTTTCACTAACTATTCACCTTTGGTAATAGAAGATAGATGATACCATCGGGTCAAATTAGGAGTAAATGTTGACTAAGTTTTCCTTTATTATAAGGTAAGATATTATATCAAATCCTTTTGATCCATGCTTCAGGAATCCAAAAGATTTTTGTCATTTAAGAAACTATTCAAACAACTTCTAAACAAATACAATTATCTTTACTAATATAGGACATTTGAATCACAAACTAAAACTGTTGTTCTTGGTACTTGAAAGATAAATATTAAATTATATAACTCCATAAAAAACACTTTGTAATATTTTATATAGATAGGCAAGGTATAATGATAATAATAGCAGATAAATCGTTGAGCACTCGTTAAATACTAGGCAGTGTTTTCATATAATGCTCACATCAACACTATGAGGGAATACTATCATTATCCCCACTATACAGCAAGAAGTAATCAGTCCAACATCCTCAGCCAGAGAGTGAAGGAACAAGATTAAACCCAGATTGTAACTCTTAAGCATTAGAAGTTAATTTATGCTGTACACAAGGAGCAATGATTGCACCTGAGATGGTACATTCTATTCCACAGCCTTATGATTGGTTGTTTACGAACTCTGCGGGAGTCAGAGGTGAAAGAGAAGCCCTGAGGTAGAGCGTGGTCCTAGGTGAGCCTTTACAAGTGGTTATTATCTCCTGTGACTCCACAGTTTTCTCTTTCACTTCCTTTATTCTTCTATGAACAATCTCCTCTCTTAATACTACCCTGTAACTTATGCAATAAAGGGAACCTGTGTCTGACTCCCTCTTGCAAAGGGTCAATTCCACATTTCTTTCTTCCGCAACCTCCACCCCTACCCTGGGGATGTACTGGATTTAAAAGTTTAGGCACATTCTGCTCTAGAGTTTAGAAGTTTTCTTTCTTTTACTTGTTGCTTTCCCCCCCCTCAGATTAATTTGTCCTTGCTGCTTCTTAACTCAATCAAAATTACTGGTGTTAAGCCTTTTAACACCAAAATTAGAGAGGTTGGGAGAATGTGACAAGGACTGCATTTTGTCTGTGTATTGAGCTAAAGAGGGATCTTGTGACTCACAGGTGGTCTGGTAAAGTTTACCTTGAAATTGCACAGGAATTGGTATCAAAGCTTGGTCAGAAACTAAGAGAGATTTTGTCTGATCTGCTCTGTGCACACGTTCCCTGAGGGTTATTTTGGAAGTGGCTGAAGCTGCTGAAGAATGTGGGTCAAGGATTGATGGACAGTCTTGGGATCTTGACTATCAGCCTCTCTTTTTCACCATGTAGTCACCATAACTGGTAATCATGTGATATGAACTATTTTCTTGGAATAGCTTAATGTGTGATCTCATTTCTATATTTTCTGTAGACTGAATTAGCAGAATACCACATGATCTGTTTCATTGCTCAAAAGCTTCACGACTCAAATATGAACTCTACTCTCAATTACTGTACGCCTCTTTAAATTTTACATAACCTGTATGCCATATTTATTTTCAGTTTTTTCTGCTCTAGAAAGTGAGGTCCATAAAGACAGCTTTTATGTCCAATCACACTCTGAGAGGGAGCAATTGGGTGTTTGAAAAATTTATGAAGAATTATTTTTTATTAAGGAATTTATAATATAATAATAAAGCAAAGATATATACATTAAAAATACTAAATAGCACAAGTATTAGATACCAATACCAAAAATTTATTTATACTGTACACAATGGGCAGTCAGATGTATGCTAAAAACTTAGAGCGATAGTCCACCATGGAAGACATTTCTGTGAAGACCTTATAGATGAGACTTGGCTTGGAGTAAACAGGAGGATTTAATGACAATCAGAGATAAAAGGCATGCTGATTAGAAATATAGGCATAATCATTAGTTGTTAACACTAGGATAATTCAACTCAATTGTCCATAATTTGGTATATTTTATAAACATTTAGGTTCTACCATGCCTCAGAACCTCTGCAGTCATTCCCTCTGGCAGCACTTCTCTTACTCTAGATTTTCCCAGCAATGTTCCTTCTCAGTCTTCATGTCTCGGCTTATCATTTCTTCCCTCCAGATGTCACTATCTATCACATTAATTTTTTTATAGTATATATGGATGTCTAAAATGTGCATTTGTTTTCTTTTTATTTGTCTTTCTCTCCTACTGGGAGCTTCTATTTACCTCTGTTTCTCTAATGACTTGACCAAGTAGTAAATATTTAGCAAGTGTGAGATGAATGAATGAGTCACAGTGACTGTTAAATCACATCCCATCACTGGGAAAGAAAAAACATCCAAAGGTGAGGGGAGGTAGAGAGTATGTAGCACTTGCAGAACTACCACAGTATTTGACTCACAGTAGATATTCCTGGACTCTCAATCCCACTAATACTCAGTAAATGTTCGTTGAACTCAGATGAATTAAAGAAGTCTCAGATGATCCTGGACAGAACGGAAAGCTCTAATAGAGGAGTAATGTAGAAAAATGTAAGTCAGAATCAGATTCAAAGGGGCCTTAAATGTTAAGCTAGGGAGTTTGTGATACGACAAAAGGTTTTGGATCAGTAGGGTGTTCTGGTAAAAGTAGTTTTGGGAATGAAAAAAATTGAGGAATTTGAGTCACATGGTATGGTTTACCATAGAGAAAGAGAAACTAAGACAGGAAGATCATTTAGGGGCCTATAACAATAAACCAATTATATCATGATAGATTCCCTCTAGAATGATCCAAAGGAATCAATCCACACAGAATAACTGAAAGGACTTCATACCTAGTTCACCAAGGGAAACAGAAGACTAAGTCAGAAATGGCATAAGATTTGAGCTTGGATGATAGAGGAAATGAACTAGTAGAAATTCAGGAAATAAAATGAATAAGGTTTCAAGAGACAATAATGATATACAGGTACAAATGTATAGGCAGGTAGAGATAATAACTGAAAATATGGTTTGAGATTAGAACAAGAGATATAGACTAGGATTTTCCAAAGTATGTTCCATATGATGTTATGAGGTATTGAGGAAGATATAAAAAGAAAATATTGTCATGACAAAATAAGTATAAATTTGAGAAGCATGAGTAAAAACTTTCCTTACTTCGGGGCTTCCCTGGTGGCGCAGTGGTTGAGAGTCCACCTGCCGATGCAGGGGACACGAGTTCGTGCCCCGGTCCGGGAAGATCCCACATGCCGCAGAGCGGCTAGGCCCATAAGCCATGGCCGCTGAGCCAGCACGTCCGGAGCCTGTGCTCCGCAACGAGAGAGGCCACGACAGTGAGAGGCCCACATAACGCAAAAAACAAACAAACAAACAAACAAAAAAAACTTTCCTTACTTCAGAATATCTGTCTTTAATATCCTATGTGCACTCAATACAGTGGATTCTCAATACAGTGGATTCTCAATACAGTGGATTCATATCTATAAAGTTCCTCAAACTTATTTGACCACCATTTGTTTATTACAAAATATCTGCCAGGACTCCTATTCCACAGAAAAATAGAAGTGGGGAACATATAGATTATTGTTTAGTTTGCAAGGGCTGCCATAACAAAATACTACAGGCAGTGTGGCTTAAACAACAGAAATGTATTTTCTCACTGTTCTGGAGGCTGAAAGCCCAAGATCAAGGTGTTGGCAAGTTTGGTGTCTTCTGAGGCCTCTCTCCTTGGCTTGCAGATAGATGGCTGCCTTCTCACTCTGTCATTCCTCTGTGCATGTATAACCCCTGGGTCACTTTGTAGGTCCAAATTTCCTGTTTGTTTTTTTTAATGGACCCCAGTCAGATTGGATTAGGGCTATGCTAATGGCCTCATGTTAACTTACTTCATCACCTCCAAATTCAGTAACATTCTGAGGTAGTGGTGGGTAGGGCTTCAACAAATGAATTTGGGGGGTGACAAAACACCCCAATACATTCATCAATACAATGAGTGTGGGTTGAAGTCTCCAAAGAAGAAAGATTAAAGTCAGAAGAAACTGGGTCCAAAGACTGACATGGGAAAGATCCATAACTAAAATAAAGCAAGAAGAAGAGTGATGGGAAGAAAGAAAGAAAAGAGGTCAGAAAGGCAGAAGGACTGCTAGAATGTTAAAGCATCAGAGTGATTAGAAGTTTCCTAAGCAATGCCAATGTGTTTAAAAGGTGTAAAGAGTAAAGAGAATTCAGAAGAGGTAACTCAGTTTGACAGTTCAGGAGTGTTGATGGTCTTTGGGATACAGATGAAGTAGATCTGAGATACAAGAGAGTAGGAAACAATATGTATTTAATTTAAAGAAACTAAATACCATGTTTGAAAAATTTGGCATTAAAAGGAAGGAAATACCTCGTAGGATAGAGTTATCACGTATAGATTGAACCATATGAAATTGCCACTTTGTAGGTCAAGAGAGAGTCAATTATCAGCAATTTCATAGGATTCAACCAAAAAAAACCATCTTTTTTTTTTTTGTTTTTTTTTTCCAGTATGCGGGCCTCTTATTGTTGTGGCCTCTCCCGTTGTGGAGCACAGGCTCCGGAAGTGCAGGCTCAGCGGCCATGGCTCACAGGCCTAGCTGCTCCGTGGCATGCGGGATCCTCCCAGACCGGAGCACGAACCCGTGTCCCCTGCATCGGCAGGCAGACTCTCAACCACTGCGCCACCAGGGAAGCCCCCATCTGTTATTTTTAAAGGAAGGAAGATCTGGCATAAATAAGGCAGGAATAAGAAATATTGCGAAAGGAGATACTGAAGAAGGAGTATATAATTGAAAAGTTTGAGGAGGAACTGGGAAGACAGTGGACCAAAAAAAAAAAAAATACTGATGAAGTATCTTTTAGGAAGAAAATACGTGGGAAGTTTGAAAAAGGATAATGGAGAATCCATAAGCAGATGGGCCCAATTTTTGAGCTGCCAACGGAAAATTTAAGATGACAGTCTATATATTTCATAAGTGTTCAGCAAATTTCTGCAAATGTTTCTTTAGTTGGACTCATTATTTTCCTGATATTGTATTATTTGGGAGCTGATATTTAATCTCATGATATCTTATCTAATAGAATATGACCCATATTTTAAGGAGATTAAAAGATTTCAACTCTATCACTTTTTCTTGTAAAGACAATGATGATATTGTAATATTAGAAATACAGGCATTTTTCAACATCCCACATAATGCAGAGCCTATGTGATTAGCCAATTAACTTTTATCTATCTGCTTACACATCTCAGAAGGGTTCACAAGTTCATATAGTAATTGAGGTCTCAACTAGTATAGAGAAAAAAAATCTGAAAAAATGCTGTTCCAGTTGATATAAAGGGAAGATAAGACAAAAAATTTGGTTACTGTCTAAACTTTTTCCTATCAGTTACTAAATATGTGTGAAATTCAACTGAAATAGCAAACCTATTTATATAAATTTGAAGTGAAGAGCCATAGGTTTTTACCACCCCTCACCAATGCGGGGAAGGGAACTCTGATATTTGTAACATCTTTTCACTGCTGTTTTTTCCAAGCTGGATTAGAAATACAAAATATGGCCCACAGGAGTTAAAAAAAAAAAAAGAGAAAGCATGTCCTTAAGCATACATTTAATTGGATGGTTTTGGAAGGAAAATAATATTTTAAGTTAAACAAAAATACATTATGCAGTATAATACAAAATGTATATAAATTTAATGATAAAAACTTTAAAATATTTATATGCAGTCAACTCTGTCTGGCTATGCCTGCAGAACTCATCTGTCTAAGGAGTAAGATAGGTTTCCACATATTTGTTCTCTTCTGTCATCATTGGACTTCCTTTTCTGGAATAATTTGAGAACTTACAAGTGAAAAAGGCTAATTGTTTATCAAGACATTCAACTTACTGTCAAGGAGTGATACTGGCACTAAGTGGAAAGCTGTTCAGCATGTACAAGAAAAGTATGTCATTTAAAAAGTTGTTCATAAGAACAGATTACTAACTTTGGTTACCTGACACAAAACGTCTGTACCCAGACGTGTATGGACATGGATTTTATAAAATGAACCTTTAGTGTTTGCAAATGAGCTACTCAACAAGATACATAGTCAATCAAACCCACTTATCTAGAAAAAAAAATTTTAATTATAGAACTTGAAATTAAAACTTAAAATCAATTAAAGATGGAGAACCAGCTACAGGTGAAATGGCAGGTGAACTAACCATCTGAATACCCAGTCCAAAGTTTGGGTAGTAGAGTCAATAATTTAAAAATAAATCGATGAAAAAGAACAAATTTTGTGTGTTTTTAAATTTCTCCCCTTAATAAATGTTTTGTTCTTTTATATTTCCATGGTGTCTTTCTTCCAAGACACTTAGAGAATGCCCTAAATAGAAAATATTTCAATATTCTTCAAAAAAAAAAGTTCAAGTAGAAGGGTACCAAGAACCACCTCTATTTAATAGATGAGAAAATTATGTTCAAGTGATTTGAAATTAGCATTAGACTCCTCTTTCCCAATTAAATTAAAGAAATATTCCTTAGATTTTATACCAAGTTTTCAACATGTTGGTTATCATAACTTAGATTTTGTACATATATCCTATATAATAAATTACATGTAGAAATCATAGAAATTAAACTATCTTTTTCTCTGTATTTGACTGATGAGTACATTTTGGTAAGAGTATATATTAGAGATTTCTGATTTAATGACAAATAGAAAATATGTGTTCAGCAGAGATAAGTTGGATGCTCATCAAACTTACTTCCTTTTCTTCACAGGATACAGCCAGACTACACTTCCGCGATTCACTTGAATTTAGTCATAGCCACATGGACAAATGTGATACCTAACTCCTCAGTCTGGAGTTACCTCCACCCTATCCTGTATGGTCTCTCTTTCTCTAATGTGAAGAGGATCCAGGAGGCTGATGAGGTCCTAGGGAGGAGATGGTGGTGTATCAAGCTGAAAGGTGTCTGGATTCCTAAGTCACCACATGACGGGAAGTAAACCTTACAATCCCCACCCCCCACCAATAGACTGTGATGTGGGTAGGAATGAACCTTTATTGTGTTAAGCCTATGAGATTTGGAGTTTGGTTAACATTTAGACTACCCCAAAGAACAGATTGTGTTTATCTTCTACTGCCTCCAAAACATATATTGAAATAACAGTAAATGAAACAGAAAAGACATAAACCAAAAGGATAAAGAAAATGAGAGAGATGACTATAGGCAGATGAATACTCAATTCATTATTCTGAAGCTGAAAAGTAGACCTAGGAGAGGTAACTTACATAAGCAGAGTAGGTAGACAAAGCTGCAATTTAAATATACGGGAATAATAATGAGAAGTTGAGCCAATCTATCCTGAACTCACAAAAGGCTTAGTTCTTGGAGGAACAAAATACTATAACAGGCCAGGGTTAGGTAGGCGTTCAAAAGAGGAGGTTGGTAGAAAGTCTTAATTAGGAGAAGTTAGATTGCAGATCTCTGTCCCCACTGTTACTAATGTTCTAAATTTTGGAAAATACTTACCTTACAATACCTTACTTGCTGGAAAAATTGAACTAGAGACATACAGGGGACAGGAGAGGGGAGGAGTCAGATAGCAGAATAAAAACAATGGGATAAAATCTGCATATGAGTGGTGAGGCTTCTTAGACCCCTTACTCCCTGCTACTCCCAGAACACTGATATCTAGTCATATACTTCTAATATGAGAGTGGTGAACCAAAATTATTAAAACCAAATTATTAAACCTAGAGAAACCAAATTAGTAAAAAGCTACATAAATACTAATATTTAGCATCTTTCTGTGAAAATTCGAGAATTCTCTTCTATCAATAGAATGCCTCTAGAATTAAGTGCCCCACTGCCACCACTACCACCACAGACATTTACAAATTATTTCCATCATCTTTTCAGGTCACCCTCTCAAAGGTAAAGGATTACCAGGATTTTGAGGAAATTCTTCAGGGTCAAACACAAGGACTAAAACAAATAAAAAACAAAAGATAATGCAGGCAGCAAACAAAAATTAATCATTATCATCATAGTTAATATTGTCAGATAAGTAAGAGAAGATACTGAATCTATGACCCAGAAATAGAACGCTAGGAACAAAGTTAATCAGAGAACAAAGTTAATCAGAGAACAAAAGTGAGTTCCTACATATTTCCAAAAATAGAAATTAGGGGTGGGGGAGTGGGAGGTACAAACTATTGGGTTTAAGATAGGCTCAAGGATGTGTTGTACAAGACGGGGGATGTAACCAATATTTCGTAATTACTGTAAATGGAAAGTAACCTTTAAAAATTGTATAAAAATTTTAATAGCATTTTTAAAACTATAAGATGAAGTTAAGAAAATCTAGGAAGTTGAACAAAATAAAAAGATGGAGGTTGGAGGGGAAAGATACAAGAACTGATCAAGTCAAAAAAGCCAGTATACTAACCAATAGAAATTTCAGAAATTAAGCAAAGTGAAAAATCAAAATGCAAAAATTACAAGAGAAAATTAAAAAAAAAAGATAAAATTGAAAACCATTAGTTTCTAGATTAGATATTCCCACCGAATAGCTTCCAATTCCAAAGGGGAAAAAGTGATTTTTAAACCTAGAGTTTTATATCGGCTGTGGTGGTTTTAAAACATGATTTTTTAAGACCTTCCTTGGGTTTGCCAATGCTACGAAGAAGCCAAGCCTCATGGAGAGGTCACATGTAGGCACACCAGTCTGTAATCTGAGCTGGACCCAATCTAGCACCAGCTCTGTGAATGAAGCAGCTCCAAATGATCCCAGCACGGCCATTTGACTCTTTCCCAGCCACGTAAGTCTTCCCAGCTCAAGCCCTAGACATTGTGGAGCTGAGACACACCATCACTTCTGTGCCCTGCCCAAATTGCTGACCCACAAAATTTGTGAACATAATAAAATGGTTGTTAATGTTAGATTTCAAGATGATGTGTTATACAGCAATATATAACTAGAACACCATCTGAACTGTCAACTGAATGTTGACATTTTCAGACAGGCATAGATTCAGAATATGTACCTCCCCAAAATCATTTCTTGGGAAACTACTGTCTGGTGTATTTTAGCAACATGATGGCTCAGCCAAGAAAGAGAGAAACATCAGATCCAGAAAGCAACGAACCCAGTCCTGGAAAGAGGAAAGAGAGGCCTAGTGATTATGAGCTCTGCACCAGAACTTCAGAGAAAGTGATCAAGCTTCACCAGAGCATAGTGGGCAATGGAAACTTAACAAATTAAACAAAGTGAACATTAATCTCAGGAAAAAACTGTTAGAGAAAGGTGGAAAATATGAAAAGGGTTAAGTCTGTGACTATCAAGATGTAAAGTCAATTGGTCATGTCTAAAATTGGTTTAATAAGTAATGGGTAATAACATTATATAGACACGGGTATAAGAGCAAGAAGAAGCAGATTTGAGAATCTGAAATATTTGGCTATGGCAGAAGGAAAGAAGAGTATAGAAGGTATGGGGCAAAGGACTGTTCTGTTTGTAATAAAGTCTTCCAGTACTCTTTTTCGTTCTGCTTGGATAACAAATAATCACATTCCAGAGGTATGCAACATGCACAGAAATCCTCATCAACGAAGATGAGTAAATACATTTGGTGCAGTAAACAGAGATATTTTCCAGCCAAGCAGACATGACTTGCATTCAGCCTCTTCCACTTACTGCATTAGGCAAATTAACTTAGCCTTTCTTAGCCTCAGTTTCCATGTGGGAAAAAAAGGAGGATAAAAATATGTTCTTCTTAGTGCTGCTGTCAGAAATAAATGAGGTAACAATTGTAAAGTGACTGACTCGTAGCCAAGTCTTAATATGTGTGAGCTCAACTTCTCCCATCCTTTTGTGCTTGCAGTTATCTGAATAAATACATAAATATCTTGGAGCCATTAAGAACACTCATCAAAATTAATTTAAATGTACAATTTAAATACCTGAGATCCACAAGGCCAGAGCTAAAATGTATGCAATTCAACAATCTGGTATTAAGTTCATCCAGTGAGGGTTAGTGGCTAATACATTAGAATAGACCTTGACATTCACCAAATATAGTGCACTGAATGGAATGGCCAGAAATAAAATATTTTTTTTGTTGTTCTCAAAACTTCCGCTAAATGAGTTGCCCAAATCACCTAAGTTTCTCAGGATTCATATGTTCTTTCCACATTGAATGAAAGAGGAATGATTACATACTGGAACCGTAAAAATAAATTATTATCTGAGTGAAGTGCATTGGCTTCATGGAAGAGGGTACTGCAACACAAATAAAGTGTTTTTAATTTAAAGGAAGGCATCGTGTTGTATCCACTGTTTACATAGGCTCTTTCTTCACAGAGGAGACCTTTCACCTCTCCATTTGTGAGTATTAATGCTGTCTTGAATTAAAGAAACCCTGGGAAAAAAATAACTTTTTCTTCTCAAAGACATTTCTTTTATTATAGACTGGAGTGCAAATTATTACCACTTGTCCTTCTCTAAGAAACTGTACCTGGATAGCTAATGTGAGACAACATAGCAATTAGGTCCAAGGCATCCCTTGGCTTGAGTACCAGCATTTCTGGTTCAGTAGGTCTGCAATGGGGCCTGAGAGTTACATAACTTCCATGGGGATGCCAATTTGGTTGGTCTTCAAACCATGTTCTGAGTAACAAGGATTAAAAGACAGTGCCACCATACTAACACAGTGTGGGGTTTGTAAATAAATATCTCTCATTTTGCTAAACATTAACCACTTTTCAATGTCTATGCTGAGAATTACAATCGTGGTCCCCTGATTTGAAGAAAGCTAGTGCCTTCTGGACTAAAACAACAGGTGGAGAGTGAACTGAGACTAAAAAGGCATCCTCTGCTCAGGTTATTCAATGCCTTGCTAAATTCAATCAGGCTTTCTTTATCCTCCATTACCCTCATTAGTCCTGTTCAGTTAGTGCTCGGTGTTGATCTGTATCTTGGTCAAGACAATTGTTGATGATTAACTATAATTACGAGTAATGGGGCCAGCTTGCTTTCAGAGACTAATTCCCTGGCTCATCCTGCATTGTTCTGCCATAAAAGGTCCCAAACTGCTGGTCATTTACTTGCCAATTATTTGAACCAACAGCCTTTTCTTTTTCTCCCTCCCTTTTTTCTTTTTTTTAAATTTTAGAACAGGTGAATGACAAGTCATTAAAAAAAACAAAAACAAATGTAGGTAGTGCTTACATAAAATTCTAGAAGCAACACCAACAAAAATACAATTAAAGGTACATTTAAACACTATTTAATATTTGGAAAGACTGTACATTTTTACACATTAAAGATGGTAAATAAATAAGTTAACACAATTGATCACAAATTAACACAGTCGGCAAGTAAATGACTAGCAGTTTGGGACCTTTTATGGCAGAACAATGCAGGATGAGCTAAAACTATAATCTACCTATTAACAAATTCTTAAATTGAACAGCATTCATTTTAAGAATTGAAAACAGATATGATTCTTTTTTTTAAATTTTTTGAAGTTTGCTTATGTAAGAAATGCAATGCCTAAGACCCTAGATGTACAATGTAATCCATTACTTTTTGTAATCAATTCTAAATAAGAGGCAGATAATATTGCATATAAAATGCTCTAGTTTTTATCATTTTATTACTTTCCTTTTTATTGAAACACTGGGCATGGATCTTTGTCATTTGCAATAGAAATCTAGTGAGTATTTAAATACACTTTTGACAATAATATTGTTTGAGAAAATAGTGTGGCAACTCTTTTTTATGAAAATATAACATTCACGTCAATTGTAGAGGAATCTAGTATAAAACAGGCAAGTCTTGGAAAATATACAAGAATATCTACTTATATGAAAAAGTCCTTAAGGTAAGGCATTTTCACATATGAGATAATTATTAAGACAAGTAAAATACAGATATGATTATACATGGTAGAGTAAGAAAAGCACCAGAAACCGGGTTTTGAGATGACTCTATTACTAAACAACCTCAGTGTCTCAATGTTTTCATCTATAAAATAAATTACTAAAAATCCTACATTCCTCAAACAATGGTGAGGATTAAATAAAAATATATGTGATAACACTTGGAAATTTTGATTGTTTCTTGTGAGAGTTAGGTAATTGAAGTTAAACCATCTCCTAAAAAAGTCTGGTTTGGTTAAAAATAGAGTAAAATACTTTGGTTTTTACAGGCTCTGAACAATCTTCATTCCCTCCGGGTTGGGAATAAGACTTTTCTTAGCATTACATTTAATACCTGATACTAGCATTAGTCTCATCACATTCTCAATACATGTCATCGGCTGGTTCATACAGATTAGTTACAAACAAACTGGCTGAAAATAAATTGAAGTGACAAACTGAGTGAAGTGAAATAACCTTTATAGTCAAATATTCTAACATATTTATTTGTAACTTATTTGTAATGTTTTTATACTGTGGGATAGCCTAGCAATTGTTTTGTCTGTGCCTTTAATACTTTTGATCCATGGGTTTTATTATCAGTGATTTAACCCATCATTTTTATTTTTTTTTACAAATTTATTTTCTTTCTTTATTTATTTACAGCTGCGTTGGGTCTTCGTTGCTGTGCACGGGCTTTCTCTAGTTGTGGCGAGCGGGGGCTACTCTTCATTTTGGTGAGCGGGCTTCTCATTGTGGTGGCTTCTCTTGTTGCGGAGCACAGGCTCTAGGCTCGTGGGCTCCAGAGCGCAGGCTCAGTAGTTGTGGCGCACGGGCTTAGCTGTTCCACGGCATGTGGGATCCTCCCGTACCAGGGCTCGAACCCATGTCCCCTGCTTTGGCAGGCGGATTCTTAACCACTGCACCACCAGGGAAGCCCTAACCCATTATTTTTAAAACCTCTTCCTCCACTACTCCAGTTTTTACAAACTACGAACTTTTAGCATTTTTGCTTCATTTTTTCTGAGCGTGATTCTAACCTTGCCCCTAAATCTTCTATGCACTTGTATATATTTTTAACTGTAGCTTCAATTCTGATTGTCAAAGTTATATAATCTAGTTCTAATATTCTGAAAAGTCCTTAACATAAGGCAGTTTTACATATGAATGGATTCTTAAAACAAAGTATAGACGCAATTATACATAGTAAGAGAATAATACTGGCAAGAATTTTTAGGTTAGGATTTCTAAAAGCAATTGTAAAATTTGCAAGCCCTATTCAAAGTACACCAAAAAAATCTAAAAAATATACCTGACATACAGAAAGTTTCAAAACTACTTCCTAGTATACATAAATGTAAATTTAAAAAGAAAAACACATGCAGAATTACTGGAACATATTCATTCCACAGTAAGTTATCTTATTAGAACCTGATGATGATGCCACATTTTAGTACATGCTAGTCCTTGTAAATTATACTGATATACTTAAAAAAAAAACTAATTTACTGATATACTTTTTCTGTCTGTTGAAAACCTACTCATCTTTTACTAAAGGTCAGGTGGCACATCCTCTGAGGTGAATGCATCTTTGTTTTTCATACAGCACCAGGCTAACGAGCCTATTTAAACATCTAACACATTGCACTGCGGTTCTACGTTCACTAGTATAGTCACTTACAATAGAAATGTGTCTAATTAAAAGTTTATAGGAGAGTATGTGGCACACAGCTAGTACTCAATAAGTGTCTGCTGAATTAATTTATATAAGCATACATTATTTTCCCTTGAAATTACCAAGCATTTTTATCTATATTGCTATAAAATCTTACTATTTCCTCCCAAGTACTAATGGTATATTTCTTACATTTCTAAACTACCAACATATCACCCTTTTTCACTGGCATGGTTTGCTCTCCCACCATCCATGTCATATAACAAATGACATTTGTTATATCATTTGTGGTATTATATGCATCAGCAAATATGATGAGTAACTAACATAAAGATTTGTACACAGTATTTACAAATATGAGCTATTAGGCCCCCAAATTATTTAATTTTGCTATTCTATTTATTATTTTCCAAAATTTACTTGGTGAAGTAGAAATATTTCTTGCTTAGGGGTTAGATGATCTGATTTGTAGTCTGAACTCTACAGCATAGTAAGTGTGAAACCTTGAGTAAGTTGCTTGACTTTTCTGTGTATCAGTTTACCTGCCTATAAAATTGTCCTCCCTAATATTACCAAGAATTTGCACGGACTTGAACCCTGTCTTTTTAATGTCTCTACATCATATCTAGAATATAGCAAAACCTCAAGGAATATGTTTACTGAAAGAATAAATGAAAGAACCTTGAGAGTTAGTGAAGTATATCTGCAGCAATATTGGGGGAGATGGCAAGGGGCTGAGTCAATACAGGAGACAGAGATGTACATCAATAACAATATAATAGCAAATAATTAACTCAGATAATAAAAATATATACAAAGCTACATGAAACATGGCTTAGTGTACCTTAAGGACTGCAGATGATAGACAGGGTTAGGTGAAGTGTCTGACCTGAAGTATGCAGGCTGGCTTTGGATCTTTAAGGACCTTGAATAATACACTAAGGTGCTTGGGATTTTTCCTGTAGGTTTTGCGGAAGTCAGTAATAGAATTCAGGCAGGAGAACGTGTACAAATATGAGCTTTAAAGGGATTTCTCCTTTGAGGAGAATATAGGAGAAAATAGAGACTAGGAAAAGGAAGGGAAAAATGAAAACTTCCTAAGAGCCTACTCTATAAAAATATTATTTCATTTAATAATTACTAAATCATATTTATTATAATTAATAAATTATCTAAGGAAAGAATTTTCCTTATTTGTAAAGGTGTCACAGACACTGAGAGGCAGAACTGGGCATTCAAGCCAGTCAGCTGATTCCAGGCTCAGCATTCTCCCACGCAGCTCATCACCTCCCTCATGCCAGGGTGACCAGCTTAGAGTCATTTACATCAATCTCTAGATCAAATAAAAATGAAGTCCTTGAACTGAGGCAATGGCCATGGATACACACAGGGAAAAGAAATTCAGGAGGCATGTCAGAAGTAAGTTTACTGAACTGGACTAGTTAGATATAGGGGTTAGAGAAGGGAGGAACTGAGAGTGATCCTTTCTCAAATTTGGGATTATTTAAAGATGCCAAAAAAAAAAAAAAAAGATACAGGAGAAATTCTGAAAAATATTACTAATTAGAGAAAGGAAATAAGACTTTTTTTATACATGCATATATAGACCACTGTAATTGTTTTTTCCAAGTTGCCATTAACTAAATGAAGAAATAAGACTGGTACTTACTTCCATAATTGACCTGGAGTGTACATGATAGCAAGTTCAAATATGCACTGTATGTTTCTAAAGATTATATTCATGATTGTTACAGACTAAACGCTTGTGTCCCCCCTGCCCCCAGATTCATGTATTGAAGCCCTAATCCCCAAAGAGAATGTATTTAGAGATGGGGCCTGTGAGGAAGTGATAAGGTTAAATGAGGTCATAAGTTTGGGGTCCTAATCCTATAGGGCTGGTGTCCTCATAAGAAAAGGAAGAAACATCAGTTTCCTCTTTCTGCCATGTGAGGATACAGGGAAAAGGCAGCCGTCTACAAGCCAGGAAGAGAGCCCTTACTAGAAACCAATTATGCTGGCACCCTATTCTCAGACTTCCAGCCTCAGAACTGTGAGAAAATAAATTTCTGTTGTTTAAGCCACCCAGTCTGTGGTATTTTGTTATGGCAGCCCCAGTTGACTAATACAATAATGTTTTATTAATTAATTTGACAGTTATTTATCAAGTGCCTTCTATGTGGAGAGCACTGTGTTCGATGTTATAAATCTGAATGAGATATTGTCTCTGCCTTCATCAAATTTACAGAAAAGCAGAGAAAATTTTAAAAATGGGAAAAACTCACAGTCCCCAAATCTGTAATACAGAACATCATAAACAAATGTCAGTGATGTCATTAACTGTCAAACTGATCTGGGAGCAATTCTAGAACTTGTGGGAATTTTTCATCATCAGGCAATTACTGTACTGCAATCATACATTTCAGCACTTGATCCAAATTTAAGGAATGTCCGAAGGCTAGACAAGAAATTCAGTTTTGTAGATTAAAAGAAACAATTATGACAAATGTATACATAGGTCACAATATATCAGTAGATTATACAAATGACATTTACACAGAGGTGAGCTTGTAGAATTAAGAAGGTTCTCTGGATGACAAAGAGGGAGTTTTGAAGGAGACATCTTTTGAACTGGGTCTTGAATGAATGATTTAGTAGCAATTACACAGTATGGTAACCTTATGTGAAAACCCATTTTAAAAATATATACCAAACCACAAAATATAAAATAAAAAATGCTTCTGAAACATTTCTACCATTATGGGAAAAGGATATGATACAGAAAAAAAAAAAAGAAAACAATGTAGGAGATCACTTTTTTTGAGATTATCTAAATTTATACATCAGTTGAGAACTAAGTTAAAACCTGAAATATTGCTCCACTGGAATTTAGCCAACAATTTATTTTTTTTTACACCTTTATTGGATTATAATTGCTTTACAACGTTGTGTTAGTTTCTGCAGTACAACAAAGTGAATAAGCTATATGTATACATATATCCCCCTCCCTCTTAAGCCTCTCTCCCACCCTCCCCATCCCACCCCTCTAGGTTGTCACAAAGCACCGAGCTGATCTCTCTGTGCCAAATAGAATCTTCCCACTAGCTATCTATTTTACACATGGTAGTGCATATATGTCAATGCTAATGATTTATTTTAATATTGATTTCAGACTACAGAAAGATATGAATAGTAGTCATCACATCATCCTATCAAACATACAGCATATTTCATTCTAATTGCTTGCTTAATTGTCCATGAGCCTTCTAGATCTAGCTGGTAAGCTCTATGAACACAAGGGCTCTGTTCCCCTTGTTTACCAGTACCTAGTACAAGGTCCTAGGATACAGTCAGGAATGAATATATATTT
Organism: Pseudorca crassidens; assembly: GCF_039906515.1. NCBI lineage: Eukaryota > Metazoa > Chordata > Mammalia > Artiodactyla > Delphinidae > Pseudorca > Pseudorca crassidens. Next base: position 28,588,418 of record NC_090299.1, on the reverse strand, counting down.
GTTGAAGAACTAAATGAATAAATATAAAATTATTTAACTCTAAATTGCAAGGTCCAAATTTAATGGTATAATTAATTGGCCTTGTCATTTTGCTTAACTAAAAATATAATCTATTTAAACAGGAATTAAGCATTTTAACATAAACCAATATAAAACTTATGTAATATTATCAACTATTAAAGACTATTCACATGTAATTAAAATGATTTAATGTGATGTAAGTGTACCTTGCAGTTCTTTTGCAGAGATGTAAATAATGCAGAGAATAATTAAAGGACCAGAAGCCACATTTCATGACATGGTAATGAAGAATGCAGGTCAATTGCTGCAATGATGGGAAAGGCATTAGTAACAGTTCAAAAGTAACTATAGACCACAGAAGTAGACAGGCAGTGAACATAGTCTCATTCAATAAACTCTACAAGGGTTTTAGAATAGGATAATCCATAGGGATTGCAATAATTACTGTTTTCTCTCATCTCAAGGATGTACAACTTATAAAGTAATATTTAAATATTACTGATATTTGTTTAGGGAGGTAGAAGTCAGTCTACTAGACACAAAGCATTTTTATATCATTTTCCATTTCTTAATGGGCAAGACAACAAAAGGTAATGTGTCAGCTTGATTTTTAGATCTGGAAAGATACTGGAACAAACTAACCAAAATTAAAAGCCATGCATAAAAGATGATAAATATAGATGATAAATAAAGTGACAATATAAAGAACAAGTTATGTTAGATCAATTAAATTTATATCTATGTAGGACTATTGGGTATAGAAGTATAGAGAAACAATATCTGTAATAACATTCAACTCAGCATTAGAAATATTTCTGACTTTATCCTGTGTCACTTGTGATTTACTTTAAAACCCACTAATGAAATTTGCTGTGATATCATTTTCATACAATGGTCATCAGTGGTTAGTTGCTAATATAAAGAATAAAAAGGGACAGCACAGGAAAATTGCATAGAGCTGAGATTGTGTCTAGGAGTGGTCTCTCGATATTTTAGTAAGATAACTGGAAAATAGAATATAAATATGAGTATTTTCATCTATGGTGGAATGGTAAATTGTGGCTAGTTTTATAGAAAATACCTAAGAAATTTAATCAATTCTTATCTGTTTTTTACATAATCAAAAGGGGAAGAAATATTCCTGTTATTAGAAATATATACAAATAATGCTACTGAGCAAATTATCTACATGCATATTTATGATATTCAAGTGAAGGCCTAGAATTATCTGAGATATACTGAAACATTGTTGGTCAGGGGTGGGGGGCACCTTTTTATGCTTGTTAAATTTCCTTAAGGCAAAAAAAAAAGTGCACAGACTGTTAGAGAATTGGAATCTTTAGGTAACTGGCCTGGCCAGCTGGAGATGGCTCTGCTATTTGCCCAGGGGGATACAGACAGGACTGATTCAAAGGGAAAAAGAGTTTGAATACGTCAATTATGTAAGTAGCCTGTTGGTAAATACATCGAGGTGGCAGTTGTGAATATGATTCTAGCTTTCAGAGGTGAAGTCAGAATTAGATATATGCATTTGGGAGTCATATGAAAATAAAAGGGTAGAATTTGAATTCACAGTGGAAGATAAAAATATCTAAGCAGAATGGGAGGATAAGAAATGAAACAGAAGAGCAAACTCTAGATAATCCTAACATTTAATGGACAGATAGAAGAAGAGAATAATAGGGCTCTCCACATATATTTCAGTCTTGTATTTATCATACCATGTTATAATTGGTTCCTTATGGTCTGAGATGGTAATATGTGAAGTCTCAAGTTAGTAGATCAAACACTCTATAAATCCTCCAGTAACGTTGCTGGTCAACACTTCATGGTCATGACAAACAATCGCATACCCAGAATATGTGTCAGTTTCAGCCAAGATAAATTGCTACCCATTCTAAAGTCAAAAGGATCCAATGTTAACACACAACTAGCCACAAGTGGCTGGTTGGCTTTCTTGGGGGGATAGTGCCATTTCAGGGTCACACTATTAATCTCTGTTGTTGACAGATTAGATATTTGACAGTGGAAGTGGTTTAATTGGTCTTAGTGGAAGCCCAGAATATTGTGTGCATATATAGTCTCCCTCCTTGCCACATGGCTACCTCATTCATGTACCTGTGTTCCAACACTGGAGAGGACAATAACATAAAAACTTGTTATTTGTAGACTTTTTGATGATAACCATTCTTACAGCTGATTTGATATATCACTGTGGTTTTGATTTGTATTTCTCTAATAATTAGTGATGTTTAGCATCTTTTCATGTGCCTGTTAGTCATCTGCATGTCTTCTTTGGAAAAATGTCTATTCAGGTCTTCTGCCTATTTTAAAATCAGATTGTGTTTTTTTTGATATTGAGTTGTATAAGCTGTTTATATATTTTGGGTATTAACTCTTTATAGGTCATATAATTTGCAAAAATTTTCTCCCATTCTGTAAGCTGTTTTTGTTTTGTCAATGGTTTATTTTGCTGTGAAAAAGTTTTAAAGTTTAAATAGGTCCCACTTGTTTATTTTTGCTTTTGTTTCTTTTGACTTAGAACACTGTTCCAAAAAAAAAAAAAAATACAATTTATGTCAAAGAGTGTTCTGCCTGTATTGTCTTCTAGGAGTTTTATGGTTTCAGGTCTTACAGTTAGGCCTTTAATCCATTTTGAGTTTATTTTTGTATACGGTGTGAGAAAATGTTCTAATCTCATTATTTTACATGCAACTGTCCAGTTTTCCCACATATTGAAGAGATTGTCTTTTCTTCATTGCATACTCTTGCCTCCTCTGTCACAGATCAATTGACTATAGGTGTGTGGGTTTATTTCTGGGCTCTCTATTCCATTCCATTGATCTATGTGTCTGTTCTTATGCCAATACCATGCTGTTTTGATTACTGTGGCTTTGTAGTATAGTCTGAAGTCAGAGAGTGTGACATCTCCATCTTTGTTCTTTTTTCTTAAGATTGCTTTGACAGTTTGGAGTCTTTTCTGGTTCCATATAAATTTTAGGATTATTCATTCTAGTTCTGTGAAAAATACCATGGGTAGTTTCATAGAGATTGTATTAAATCAGTGGATTGCTTTGGTCCTTATGCACATTTTAACAATATTAATTCTTCCAGTGCAAGAAAATAGGGTATCTTTCCACTCCTTTGTATCATCTTCTATTTCCTTCATCCAATGTTTTATAGGTTTCAGAGTATAGGTCTTTCACCTTCTTAGTTAAGTTTATTCCTAGGTATTTTATTTTTTTTGATGCAATTTTAAATGGGATTAGTTTTTTGCATAAAAAGTCTACAAGTAACAAATGTTGTCAAGGATGTGGAGAAAAGGGAACACTGGTACACTGTTCATGGGAGTGTACATTGGTGCAGCCACTATGGAAAAAGGTATGGAGGTTCCTCAAAAAACTAAAACTTGAACTACCATCTGACGCAGCAATTCCACTCCTGGGTATATATATGAAATAAATAAAAACTCTAATTTGAAAAGACACATGCACCCCAATGTTCATAGCAGCACTATTTACAATCGCCAAAACTGGAATCAAACCAAGTGTCCATTAGCAGATGAATGGATAAAGAAGACGTGGGCTGTGTGTATATATATAAATCATGGAATATTACTCAGCCATAAAAAGAATGAAATTCTACCATTTGTAACAACATGGATGGACTTAGAGAGTATTATGCTTAGTGAAATAAGTCAGACAGAGAAACACAAATACTGTGTGATATCACTTATATGCAGAATCTGAAAAATAAAAAGAATGTGTATAACGAAATAGAAACAGACTTACTGATATAGAAAACAAACTAGTGGATACCAGTGGGGAGAGGGAGGAGGGAGGGGCAAGATAGTGGTATGGGATTAAAAGATACAAATTACTATGTATAAAATAGATAAGCAACAAGAACATATTGTACAGCATAGGGAAATAGAGCCATTATTTTGTAATAACTTTAAATGTAGTATAATCTATAAAAATATTGAATCACTATGCTGTACCTCTGAAACTAATATACTATTGTAAATCAACTGTACTTCAAAAAAAATAAAACTTGCTGAAGCATTCTTTTGGATAATCTCTGGGATAATACGAAAATCTTCACATACATTATCTATTCCCATATATATATCAACATACCACACTTCCTTGAGCATAATCTCTGAATCTTTCCCCTTTAAGACTTACCAGTCAGCCAGGCCACTCACAACTGTCTATAAGGCCACGTATATTTTTACCTCAGTTCACTTCTCCACCAAATAGACAACAAGATACACAGCCCAAAGTTCTGACCGTTGGGAAAATTTCCTCTTATTGCATTCCCTTTGGGTAGTACCTTTGAGTAGGCTTGCATTGTACCATTAGCTCACTGACAGACAAAGTCCAGCCAGTTAGGAAACATGCTCAGCCATTTTCCTCCTCTATCAGCTGGTCAAAAAGAAAGTTGCGCCCATAGGTGGAGGCTAAGAGAGGTGCTGATGGGACAGTGGAAAATGGCATGGCAGTTGGAGCCACTTGGTCATGCAAATTACTTGTGCTGCTGACCAGGCTCATGCTTCATCCTGTACCATTCCTATCTTACGATGGATTTCTAATGACTTGGTAAGCCTGAACAAACCCAGTTTACAATGAGCAATTATGACTACATGGTCCCTTGATATACCATGGACAAATTCCAGGAGTTATTTTTCAAATGATTTTTAGTTCTGTTGCAGATGGTATGGCCTTCGTTTAGAGTCTGCAAGTGTACATTGTAATTCTCATATTGAGGCTTGCCATAAATTCTACATGATGTATTTTTCCTCTATAGATACTTTAACTACCATAGGCTCTTACAAGTTATGTGGTCCAAGTTTTAGGGCTGCTTGCATTGCATTCTGAACCTACTACAGAACACTTTTGTACTCTCATCCCCACCCGAATTTGACAAATTTTTGTGGCCCACAGTATGTGGCTTGGAGCAGTATTCCCAAGTGCAGAATATTATTCCTCAAATCTAGAAAGGAATGTTAAGTACTTGTGTAATGGTGAAAGGAAAAACGTATGATAGTTTGTCCTTTATTTTGTAGAGGATAGCCTGGTATTCACAAGATCATTGGTCGTTAAAAACTTCATTAATACAGGTCCCTGAATCTTTGTGGAGTTATCTTCCATGCTCTGAAGAACTTGTTTCTTACTAAGATCTCCAACATACTTGTCATTTCTTGCTTTTTTGATTAAATTAGTAAAGTGTCATAAATATTGTGGACCAATGTTTGATTCTTCAAAATTTCCAGATGATCCAATGCCCTTTGCACTATATGATAGAGGATTTCAGAGTTAACAGAGCCCTGGGGCAAGATCTTAATGTAAATTACTTCTGTTCATTCCATGTGCGTGCAAATTCCTTTCGATTCTCCTCTAAATAAATATAACAAAGAAAGCATTTGCCAAATAAATGGTGACATACTACATGCCAGAGACTATGCTAGTCTGATTGGGCAAAAATACCACATTAGGCACAGCAGCAACAATTGCAGCTACTACCTGACTGGATTTGTGTTAGTCCACTGTCATCCACCATGATCCCAGTTGAGAAATAAGTACCAGACTGATTAACTTAGAGACAGAACAGAGATCACCACCCTGTTTAAGTTTGAGATTCTTTAATTTTTGAGGTAGCATGAATCTGTCCTTTCCCCACAGGATGCAGTATTGTTTTTGACTGATGACCGCGGATGGATGGTTCCATTTCCACATGGCTTTCGCCTCTACAATACCTCTTGCTGGACCCTTCTTCAAAGGAAATATTCCTTCAGTCAGTGGGTTCTAGGTCTGAGAACTGGCTCAAGTAGAGAAACCTGGCAGGGAACTTTTTGTTGAGGTGACTGCCTTCAGCCTCCGGATCATCCATTCTTGATTTCTTCTGAGTGAATAAATTAAGCTAATTCATTTTTTTAGCTGCCCATATACCTTGCCTCTAGAGGCACTGCGCTCTCTTAACTGTTTCTATAATTCTATGGCTAACACTCCAATCTTACCTCTCATTGAGATAATAGCACCCACCTTGTTTCTGATGGTTGAGCACCACCGCCTCATTCACTGCCATGAATTCTCTGATTTCAAGATACCATTATCTCCGTTGCTATCAAAGAACTCAGTTATACAACAACTCCTACCATCAGCCCTGGCTACAGAGCACAGTCAGTAACCACTGAGCTTATCAATGATGGTGGTACCACTCTCACCAGCACATTCCTTACCACTTATGTTAGAAAGTGCCTTCTGGGCTCTTTCACACAATATATCCAGCTAGAGGGAAGTTCCAGTCTTACATGGTAGACCCACTATAACATGCCCACTCCTATGAGTCTATTGATCCTATCCTCTGCCATCCAGCCTTTCTACTTCAGTTAGTGTGGACCATTGTTTGTTTGAGGCTCCCCTCCCCAATCCACCCCAACCTTCCAAGAGCCATTTTAGCTACTTGTTAACACCATACTCATACCTAGGTGTTAAATTCTCCTCCACAGGACCGTGTTTCCATATGGATAAACTCTCCCGTATTCAACTTTATGTCTCTGGCCTTGATCCAGGGCACCCTCAGGACCAAGTCCCCTGATTCCTGCTGATATATGTTAACCACACATTGCTGCTCCTTTGAAGAGTCCCATTCCTCCTTTACTAGGCCCAGCACATCCCCAGCTGAGCTATGCTGAGCCGGGATTCTTGTTGCTTCCTTGGTGGTCAGGAAGGGAGGGCCAAGTGTTGTCTTATAAGGCATCAGCTTCAGTTGAGGCCTCTTCTCTGGTCTTCAAATAAGGGATTCTTACAGAGGGGTCACTCCACAGGCACAGCAGATTTAAGGGTATTGGGAGTTCAAAGTTCTTAACTGCATCTACCCAGAATCCCCGCTTTAAAGTCTCAAGATTCCATTCCTTCCTTATGAGGGCCCTGTGCTTGGCATATGAGGCATGCTGAGGCTAAGAATTCAACATTTCCTGAAGCTCCATTACTCTCAGAATTAAATCCTTAGCCTGGTCCTTCATTCTTTCTGCCCTTAGCCACAAAAGATGCAAGTTTCCTTCAGAGCTGCCAAGGAAGTCCTTTGCCTTTTACAAATAGGTGATTAATCAGCCCCAGCCTATCATTATCCCTCTCAGTTCTCTACAACATCCTTGTAGCCTCATATTCCTAATAATAATTACCATTTTTCTCAGACCTCACCAGCTAGTGCAATGTCCTTCTCGGTATTCCATCTTGGTTCACCACCAATGGTGGACTAAAGTACGTAGTGTTTCAAAAAACAGGTTTCAACCAATCCTGCAACTGAGATGATTGAAACCCAATCCATTTGTGAAAAATGTGTTCAGAGACTGGGAACCTACATGCCATTGTTTTAAATGAGAACTCGCAATGCACTTAAAGCATTAAGTGCTGGAGCTGAGATGATCATTCAGAGTTGTCTCAAATTGAACAAAGTGGTCCAGACTTTCTTATTCCCATATCAGCCAGTGACTAGATGCAGGCTGAACTCTGGAAAGGGTATAACCTGGTAAGAGATTGGTCGACTGGTCCCCTGTGACCTCTGGCAATTCCCAGGGAGGGGTACAGTCACGACTGTCAGCAGCAGATATTCCCACTAGCAGAGGGGATCTGGGCAGAGCACAAATATAGCACTCACTGTAGCTGAAAACAAATTCAGTTAACTTAAGAAATCCAGAAATGACTGTATTTTATATAAGTTGGAAATAAAAAAAGTTATTTGAAAATGGTGATTCAATTATTTATTTGATTCCTTGTTTATTGCAAGGCAGAAGTAAAACATAATTCACATCTAATACTATATAGCTTTACTGTATATTACACAAAACATATGCATTAATGAGTTTATTAAGTGTTAAATAATTTTGGTAATAGGTCTTTTATATGTTTTATATTATGCAGAAAACTATGAGATATTATTATGTAAGAAGTTGAGTGTTTTAGGGCTTTAAATGCATTGCGAGTTCTCATCTGAAACAATGGCATATAGGTTCCCAATCTCTGAACACATTTTTCACAAAGGGATTGGGTTTCAATATCTGCATATGCTATAATGAGAAATCTTGTTAGTCATTAATACATAGTCACAATTAATGAAATGAGAGCTCATTACCAATAAATGGGGGTTCTGAACGTGGAGTAGAGAAAGATAAGAATAAGTCACTTATAAAGTATGCTGTATTTCAAGGGAGAGTAATTTCAACTTTTAGTTAATTTTGAAGCATCATTGAAAGCTTACCACGTAACAGGTTTTGTGCTATATTCTAAGTATGCAAGAATAAATAAGGCCTAAGATCCATTTTTAAGCTTTCTATCTAGTGGGGGGGGGACACAAGGAGGTAAACAAATAAATGCAATCTAATTTGTAAGATAGAATAATAGCAGACATATTACTAACTGTGGTGCAAATAAGAAAATGATCAACTGCTGTCGACTGGAGATGAGGAAATCCCTACTTGGGAATTTGAGTTGTGAGATGAGTTTGCAATGTCTGTGTGTGGGGGGGGGTAAGGGAGTTGTGGAGATAAGGAAGAGGGATTCCAATAATAGTGAGAGCCATTTAAAGGTCCCAGGTGAGAAGTAGCAAAAACGTAATATCTTGGAGAACAGTATAAGAAGAGACTGGATAGGTGAACAAGATGGGTATGGAGTGAATTAGGGCTATTTAGGAGTTCTTACTCTGTATTCCTAATGCCCTGTGACTGCATATATTCAAGAAATTACTACATTCTGTCACAGCTTTCCTGTATTACACTAAGATATTTTTGAAGCTAGGGGTTGTTTCTTGGTCACCTCTGCATCCTCTAACACTATTCCTTTTTTTTTTTTAAACATCTTTATTGGAGTGTAACTGCTTGACAATGGTGTGTTAGTTTCTGCTGTATAACAAAGTGAATCAGCTATCCGTATACATATATCCCCATATCCCCTCCCTCTTGCGTCTCCCTCCCACCCTCCCTATCCCACCCCTCTAGGTGGTCACAAAGCACCGAGCTGATCTCCCTGTGCTATGTGGCTGCTTCCCACTAGCTATCTACCTTACATTTGGTAGTGTATATATGTCCATGCCACTCTCTCACTTCGTCTCAGCTTACCCTTCTCCCTCCCCGTAACCTCATGTCCATTCTCTACGTCTGCCTCTTTATTCCTGTCCTGCCCCTAGGTTCTTCAGAACCTTTTTTTTTTTTTAGATTCTATATATATGTCTAACACTATTCCTGATACACAGTTAAGTGCATGCTTTGAATTTCATACAGACAAAATGCAACATGAATAAATAATAATAATAGTAATAATAGCAGTTAACAGTTTTGAAGCATTTAGTACCATGAAAGGGTGTTATTTAGGTTATTTTATTTAATTCCCACAATGCTGTCATTACTTTCATTTTAAAGTGAGGAAACAGAGATCCAGAGAAATGAAATAATATATCCAAGGTCACAGAGACAGTGAATGGTCACCCTATCATTCAAAACAGAAAGTATATTGAGAACATGAAAATTTAGAAAAGAGGATATAGGGTATAAAAGAGAGATTCAGAAAAGAATGCATTTGAGGCTGAGGGGGAAGTGTTTCGCACTATTACCCAGGTGGCTAGAACTGCTACTAACTAGGTGGATAGTCTGCCCCCTGTCTCTCCTGTGGCTTCTGCAGGTCATCAGCCTTCTGGATGGAAAGCAGATGTGTTAGATGGCAGCCAATGTCACCCTATCCTGATGTACCTGGTCTCTTCCATTTAACCCACTTAAATCATCAGCTGACAGCTTTTAGCTTCTTCTAACTCTCTCCTACTAGAAAAGGACAAAAGAAAAGAAGAGAAGGACAGTGAGGAGAAAAGGATAATAGAATGAACAGAAGAAGAAAGAAGCATTTGATATCAGACTGCTCCTGGGGGGATTAAAGAATCTCCTTCTTTGGACTTCCCTGGCAGTCCAGTGGTTAAGACTCTGCACTTCCAATGCAGGGGGCGCAGGTTCGGTCCCTGGTCGAGGAACTAAAATCCCACAGGCCGTGTGGCATTGTCAAAAAGAAAAAAAAAAAAAAAGCTTCGCCTTCTTCCACGCAAACCCCTTGCTGGTTTTCTCCAACCTCCTTCTCCATCTTTATTTTGGTGACCCTACTCATGAGCACTTCCATATTAGATCCCTGTCAAATTCATAGTGCTTCCTGGACCTTTTTACCACACTTCTAGATGGTTTCCTCTCTTATTTAGTCTGGAAATCTGTATCTATTTCTGTTGAAACGCTCATTTCCAAAGATTTTTATTTATACATGGAACCTGCAACCTTGAGAATTCATCACACCTATCCTACCCATTATCTTCAAGGAAATGATATGAGCCCTGTTTCCTGGTGTAGACTATTGTTTCAATTTCTGTTTTTTAAACATCTTGCCATACAGAGGGGAAGTTTGAGGGTGAGAATGGGTTACAGCAAAGTTGGAATGATGATCTGCTTGATCATTAGTCTCTGATAAAAGCCAGAGTTTGAGGGAAAAGAATGATTCATGTTAGTAAAGATTCCCTTAGTTCACCAGCTTCCTTCCTTCTTGACCTTCCCTTCAGGAACCTATGTAGCACCTACAAATCCCTCCCTTGATGTCAGCCCAGTGAGAACAGGGATAAAGCAGCCTTTATATGGCAAGCAGAAAACTTCTCCCACATTTGCCTGGCAATAATCCAACACAAATCCAAGCCTCAAAGTTATCCAGACTATACTACATGGCTTCTGGGGAACAGCATTGGAAGATTCGGGATTTCATTTGTTTTTTCTCTTCTGTGTTACAAAACTAAAACTATAATGCTGACTTCTTCCAAGTAGCAAGCAGTCAGGTGATACTTTCAGTAACCACTACTTACTGCCACAGAGTATTCCAAGATAGGGGTGGAGCACCAGATTGCTAAACAATAAAACTCAAGGTCACCTCAGGTCTCATCCTTCAAGTCTCAGCTTAAATGTCAATTACTTAGGGAAGCTTTCCCTGACCTTCCAGACTATGAACACTCTCACAGTGCCCTGTGCTTTGCCTCCTGAGTAGTTACTATAATGATTATTATTTCTACAATTATGTTAATGCTTTCCCCACTAATTCCTGAACTAATAAAGCCTACCCTGACATCTTATTTAATACTGCAGGCTGCACTCTTATGCCCATATTTCCAATGCCCCTTACCGTGCTCTATTTTTTTATTTTTCCTCTTAGCTCTTACCACCTAATATCATTCTATATACTTATTAATCATGTCTATTACTTACTGTTTGTTCTCTATAATTAGAATGAATGCTCTACAAAGTCAGTAACCTTTTGTATTTTGTTCACTGGTATACCCTAAGTTTCTAGATGAGTGTATATATAGATTGTGCTTGATAAATATTTATTGAATGAATAAATGAGGAGGGGGAGAGATCTGTCTGGTATACCTCACATCCTCAATACCTGGTTGATTGTCTTTCCAGGATTTCACACTCAATGCCTACTAATTTGGAGATTAATGAAGACAGGCGATGAGAGTGAATGAATAAATAAAAGATGGAACTTGCCTGAAAATATTATTTTAACTAGCTGTAATTAAATCCTTCAAACCAGTATCTTACCATAAAACAGACAGTTAATTTTACTGAGTTTATTCTATAAACTGAAAATAACTCTTCATACAAGACACTAAAATTAAGCAAGTGCTATTATCTAATCCACATAATTCTCTTCAGGTTTGTGTGAATGTGTATGTATGTATACGCATGTGTGTACTTCAAGTGGTGATGATTTTCCTGTTCCAAGGACAGGTTAGAGAACTAAGGGGAAAAAAAAAACATAGATGAGTCAAAGTATAAGAATAATTTTGTTTGCTTGTTTATATTTCATCCCTTCTTTTGGATAAGAATTTCTGAAAATGCATGCCATGTAAATAAGGACATCACAGAAAGTTTATTCTCATATCATATGTGTATAGGTATGAGTATATATCTTGGGATCAGCATATATGTATATGGACATATAATTCAACAGAGAAAAAGTAAATAATTTCAGCAAAATATCTAATAATTTGAAAATTTTTCTCAGCTTAGAAAAAATAGTTTCCCATGAGAAAATTCCCCAAATACATATTTTCTCTAATAATGTATTTTTGGAAAATCTTAGGAAATATGTAATAATATTCACTTTAATTGAAATTTGTTAGATTTGTTAAATTTCATGGCCAGAAAAATATACTTTAAAAAAACTTTTATTGTGGAATAACTGACAAATATAATTATATATGTTTAAAGTATACAATGTGATGATTTGATATACATATTCATTGTAGAATGATTACCAAGATCAAGATAATTAAACAGAGGAATGGATAAAGATGTGGTATATATACATAATAGAATATTACTCAGCCATAAAAAGGAACAAAATAGTGCCATTTGTAGAGACATGGATAGACCTAGAGACTGTCATACAGAGTAAAGTAAGTCAGGAAGAGAAAAATATAATATCACTTATATGTGGAATGTAGAAAAATGGTACAGATGAACTTATTTGCAAAGCAGAAATAGAAACAGATGTAGAGAACAAACTTATGGATACCAAGGTGAGAAGGGGGGTTAGGATGAATTGGGAGATTGGAATTGACATATATACACTACTATGTACACAACAGACAGCTAATGAGAACCTACGGTATAGCACAGGGAACTCTACTCAATGCTCTGTGGTGACCTAAATGGGAAGGAAATCTAAAAAGAGGGGATATATGTCTACATATAACTGATTCACTTTGTTGTACACAGAAGTTAACACAACATTGTAAAGCAACTATACTCCAATAAAAATTAATTAAAAATAATAAACAAATAAATGGGATTAAAAAAAGATAATTAACACATCCATCACCTCACACAGTTAACATAGTTAATTCTTGTGTATGTGTGTGCGTGTGGTGAGAATGCTTAAGATCTACTCTCAGCAACTTTCAAGTATACAATACTGTATTATTAACTGTAGTCACCACACTATACATCAGATCCTCAGGATTTATTCTTCTTATAATTGAGAATTTATTTAAAGAAATAATAAATAAGTCATTATTTCTTTATATTTCTTCTCCCTCTTTTCTCCTTCTAGAACTCCAATAATTTGCAAATGGTTTCTTTTTCTGGTATTACATGCATCATATAGGCTTTCTTCATTCTTTTTCATTCTTTTTCTTTGTTCTCTGACTGGATAATTTCAAAGTTCCTGTCTTCTAACTAACAGATCCTTTCTTCTGATCAATTCATTCTACCTTTGATGCCCTCTCTTGTATGTTTCATTTCATTCACTGTGTTCTTCAGCTCTAGAAATTTGTTTGATTCCTTTTTTGATTTCTATCTCTTTGTTAAACTTTCTCATTTTATCTGTGCATTGTTTTCCTGATTTTGTTGAATTGTTTTTCTGTATTTTAATTTAAAAAATCAGCTTTATTAATGTATAATTGACATATAAAATTGTAAAATATTTAAAGTGTACATCATGATGATTTAATATATGTATACAATGTGAAAGAACTCTCCCATCTAGTTAATTAATACATCCAGCTGTCACACATTTAGCGTTTTTTTTTTTTTGATGAGATTTCTATATTTTCCTGTAGCTCATTGAGTTTTTTTTTTTTAAAGACTTTTTGATGTGGACCATTTTTAAAGTCTTTATTGAATTTGTTACAATATTGCTTCTGTTTTATGTTTTGGTTTTTTGGCCACGAGGCATGTGGGATCTTAGTTCCCTGACCAGGGATCAAACCCACACCCCCTGCATTGGAAGGCGAAGTCTTAACCACTGGACCGCCAGGGAAGTCCCCTAATTGAGTTTTCATAAAACAACTATTTTGAATTCTTTAACAGGTAAATCACAGCTCTCCACGTCTTTTGGATCAGTTACTGGAAGATTATTGTGTTCCTTTGGTGGTGTCGTGTTTCCTTGATTTTTCATGTTCCTTGAAGTTTTGTGTTGCTGTCTTTGTATTTGAAGTAGCAGTCATCTCCTCTAGTCATTACTAATTGCTCTCTCCAATGCATCTAAACTCATTCTTTTTCTTGCTCTAACAGTGTGCTGCAATTTCTGAGCTGGAAACCTGAACTTCCACAAAGGCTCTCTCATCTGTGGGTGGCTGTCTAAGACAGTCTTTTCCAGCAGCTTCCAGACTGCAGCCCAGAGAGGACAGAGCTAGTTCATGAGTCACTGCAGGGCCCACAGCTGGGATCAAGGTCTGTATACCTATTACTGAACACAAGGGTGAGCAAGACTCCTCAGCATATGATGATGGACCATACAGCTCCCCAAAAGGCTCTTGTGTCTGTAGATGGATGCCAAATTGTTGTTGGGAGATGAGACACAAACAAGAGATGTCTCATTCAGCTATAATCCTGCCTATTTTATATCAAAAAATGATTGCTTAACAAGATTTCATTTTGTTACTAACTCAAGTGAAAGTGTTGGCTACACAAATATATATGCTATTAAGTTTCTTTATGTCATAATAAGTAATAGTTTTGAACATAATTTACTAGCTGACTAGGGAATATCCATAGTCTGCCAGGTTAAATCTAATCATATTTTTAAAGGCTTTGATAATTATAACTTAGAAGGATTTTTGAGAAAAAAATCTGGATTATATGTCTTTATTCTCTCCTGTTTAAAAGTTTCACAGCTTCAGAAGTGTCCACTTCTCAGGAGAAATTTATTTTTCTAGTACAGAATTTTCAAAGTTATCTTCTACAATATTGTTATATCATGAATAAGTCAAAGCTTATAAACAGACAGATAAAAGATACATCAATTTGCTCAACCACCCTCTTCCTCTCTTTCTTTCTCTAAATATGGTCTCTTTACTTCAAACACAAACACTTCTCTCTACTTGAATAAAATGTGACAAAAATCCCCAGTCGTCCTACTATGATAACTATACATCTGCTTCAACCCTGGCTTAAATGAGGCAATATTCTAACGGCTTCAATATTCATGGAGACAGTGGTAAACAGACATTAAATATCATATATTTATAGTTACTAAATTTAGCTCTGTCTAAATATATTTAAAATAAGAAATTCAACGGAATTCATTAAACTGCTCTTACAAATGGCTATTTCAGATAATTCAGAACACGGAAGAACAGAAACGGGTATTCTTCTCAGTCAATGGATCTATGCCAGTAAAATACATAATACAAATAAACTGAGTTTGTATTATTATATTTTGTATTATATTTTGTATTATTTTGTATTATATTTTTGTATTATTTTATATTTTTTGTATTATTATATTTTGTATCATATTTTGTATTATTTTTCTAAACATGCTTTTGTTCTAATCATTCAGATATTACCAGTAACAACATTTTAAGGTTGATGTATCCATATAACCCTCTTGATTCTTCTCTTTCCATGCACAGACATGAAGGAAACCCATCACAATCCTGAAACGCTATAATCGGATTTATGATATAGAGCAGAAAATCAGAGATTATTTACACAAAATAGAGTTGAAATAGGCTTTGCACACCACTGATGAAAATGAATAAAATTCCTTTCCATTAAATGTGTAAAACTTAATCTAATTCGTTGGATATTAAAAATAGTAATTTTATGTTGTATTTTTCAGACCTTTGCCACATGTAGCCTTTTAGATCTCTGTGACAAATAACTTTCTGACACATTGCTTCCCCTAGCTTTTTTGCTAACTATTATGCAGTTGTATCTGATTTACGTAATTTTTAAATATTCTTATTGATTATATTTTTTCCAAATCTCCAATTTCTAAGTACCTTATCCATGTTGGCTAACATTTACAAAAATAAACCTCACCCTCTTCACCAATTGGAACCCTTTGTAGAGAATAAACAGAAAAATGTACTATTTCCAAATTTGTTTTACTGTCTACACTCCTGATCATACCACTACCACTGTGAAATATGGGCTGTCCTGAATTCCTGAAGTACAGAGTGTTCTGGGGCAGGCATTGGTCACTTTATGTATTTTTGTCTCCAGTTATTTTGTTTTGAACCAGTATTTTATCTCAGTGACATATGGATGTTTTTACAGTGAAACATCTCTATTGCCGACAATCACTGTGTATTTCTGCAGCACTATCACATGAGAGCTAAGCATTAAAGCTGTCAGAACAAGCCTAAATCTCTATAGTCACTGGGAAATTAATTACTGCATAGAGAAATAAAACTAGAAATAAAACTATTCCAAAGTAGTCATTTATAATATTGCCTTCAAGAGGATCATTCTGATGTACGTTACACCATTTCATCTGAATTTCGCCTGCAACTTCTGCCACCTGAAAACCGAAGCACATCAGGATAAAACATATTTCACTCTACTTTAGACCTCTACCCTTATCTCTAACGCTTGCACCATTTTGTTTTCACCCTTAACCGTAGGAGGTCCTTCTCTTAATTTTCCTACCTCTCTCTAAGAAGACACTGTAACCTAGGGCAGAGGCAACTGACCATTTAATAAGGAATTACTGCCATCTTGTGGCTATCATAATTGAAGGCAAATAATTCTAATGCACTGGACAAAAAACAAACAAACCAAACTAGGTTGTTTTATGCTCTATTTTTCATCCATTTTTACCTCCAATAGACATCACCAAAAAGGCACTATAATGTACACTGTTCAATAGTGAAAGTATTTACGTTAGTATTATAACATTCAGGAAGATGATCTCTTTTCCACAATTCATCAAAGTCCAGCAGTAAATGTAAAACAATCTAAAATTAAAACGTGAGTCTGCACAGGACAGAAAATTATGTAGGCAATCAAACAGAGGCATTAATAATTTCTACAACCCACTCCGTCAGCAATTTATCTTCATTTTTTTTAATGTGAAGAATTTGTAAAAGGTCGTAATTCAGTAGGTTCAAATGTTTCTAACTCTAAGGTGACATGTTCGCCACACATCTCAATAGCCCATGTCAGCGCCGGAAATTGGCCAAGACCTACTAATAACCAGAAACAGATTTGAAGCGAATGCTTCTCTCAGATCTGTAGGGCACATGTTGTCTTCAATATTCCTTCTCTTGACATGTGACAAATTTGCAGATTCTGCGTTTTTAAGATTCACATGCTACAGCCAGCAAAACACTGGCAGTGAGATACAATGAGCACATCTAAGAACACTGTTCAGAAACTATAAAGCAACACCCTGCTTCTCTGTCAAGGTAATGTGAAATGCTATTTAAAGAAAAAGATTTTTGAACAGAGGTTTCAAGGTATACTTACCTGCATGTATTTGATTGAGGGAAACACCTTACTAAAAACTTATGTAGATAACTAGATGTTCAAAAGGCGTCAAAAGACGCCCCATAAGATTTGTATTGGTTCTGAAGTGTTAAAACCTTAAAAGTTTAGTAAAAAACACTCCACCTGGTGGTAGAAGGAAAAGGGTAGCTGCTTTCTGCAAAAGACCCTCGGAGGAGGGGGGGGGCAAAGATGGAATGAATCAACAGAATACTCGTCTAGTTAGAAGCCACGTAAGATACTCCACTGCAGTTGGTGAGCATCTTAAAAGCAAAATCCAGACAGAATCTTTCTCTCTATAAATCTTTCCACCCCTTTCCATTACTAGTTAGGTATTGTTGGCTCTCAGCCATCTGATTTTACTATGATTTATTAACTGCTATGCATTATATATGAGATTCAGGTTTGCTGAAGAGTTACCCTTATGGTCATTGTTGCATACAAATCAGCTACTGTTAGAGAGGTTTATTGCATCATTCATGCCACTAGCACTTTTGTTAGGCAGTAGTAGAATATGTTACTGGAAAAGAAAACCCTTCCTGTTATGTTTTTCCATATATGTTACTAGCACATGCAGTGCATGTTAAGAACAATAGGTCTTTGTTCTAGTCCGTCTATAAGAAAAAGCATCCAGAAGAATAGATAAGAAGAAGTAAAAACCTGTTGTCTAAATCAAGGGATTGGTATTTTCCAAATCACTGCTGCAGCATTGAGCCATTTTTTCTGGTAAGACAAAGTGAAACGTGAGAAAGAGCAATAATGTGAGCAAAACCAATTTACTCTTGGTAGGAAATTGGAAAAACGGTAGCAGAGATCTAAGAAGATCTGTCTCTGAAATAAGCTACTACAAAACAGTGCTTCCACAGGCTTTTTACACTGGGACATTTGATTAACTAAGTAATTCAACTTGAATTTCTAGTCCAGGTCTCTGTATAATGACTTGAAAGCTTGGCTTTAGCACCTTTCTTGTATGTTTGCTCTCAGCGGGCATAAACAATCAAGACAAAAGCAGCACATTACCTAAATGGCCTTGGTGTATCTACAGCAACAGACACATGGAAAGAGAATAGACATTGTCTTACACATCCAACAGAAAGGGAAAAGGTGTGACTGATCATATTTTTTAGAAGTCGGAGGAGAGAGCGATGCTTTCTTTCCTATCTGAAATCTTGCCATGTTCCTCTGACCGCAAGCATTGCAGTCCACTTCAGTGTGGCATATGTTATGAAGTGTTTCTGAAGAAAGGAGTTATTGTTCAGTAACAGCATTATGTCCAAGAAGAATGAAGCAAATATTCTGCAGTCTCAGCTTTCGTATGACTGCTCTAGGAATACTAGAATCATATCTACTGAGACACATATAAAATGATTTTAGAATCCCAAGTATGTGGATTATTAAATGCATATAATTTTTAAATTTTTGTTTAAGCCATCCATGAGTACATTTCCTAATTTTTTAAACAGCTTGACTTCCTCTTAATTAATTCAGTAATAATAATTATAAGACAGATTCAACTGGAGTCATGTTTAAGAAAACCCTGAAAAGGGTTTTCAATTTAGTTTAACACACACAAAAGAAAAACATTTGTTGGATGGCCACTGTGTGTCTACTGATAACTTTTAAGCATAACAGAGATAAATGGCTAGTTGACATTAGAGATTCTTAATCATGCAAGTCTGAGTTGTATAGATATTTTTAATGTATACTGAGTACTATCCCACAAAAGCTTCCAAAGAGGAGGTGCTGAGAAGGAAGATGAGACACTGAGGAGGACAGGTAAAGGGACCCAAGAGAACCAGCTGTTCTCATGTGTGGGGAACTAAGAAAAGTATGACTCATAGGTTGTACTGACAATGCAGTTCCATAGCTTATGAATTCATGGATGCCTTGAAACTCCCAAGACTTTTCCAGTTTCTAGGATCAATGGTTTGAGAAATGCCCGACATATAGAGACAATTTTGTGTCATAACCTCTCCCACCAGTTTTCCTTTAAGGGGGCATATTTTCTTCCCCAAAAGGTATGTGATTCAGAAATGTGGAAAATTCATCTCCTGAATTATTAGTTGTTACATAATACTGTTACTAAATACTCTATTTTCCTTTAAAAAAAAACTAAAACACAAAATTTTCAGTTTTTAAAAGATCTTCAAAATGAGTAATTGAAAAATCTCAGAAACTTATCCCAAATTATTGTTTCATGCAATTTGCATATATTTTTAATCTTTAAAACAAATTACTGTATATAATCCCTATTTTCTGGGTGACTAACATGAATTGCAATGAACTGCACAATCAGAGTGAAAAGAATGAGTATGCAATGTTTATCCCAGTTTCTCTGTCTTCCAATGACATTGTTTAAACTGATAAACATCACTTGGCCGGGGCTACCTAGACCCTCAGGTCTGCAGGCAAACCCTAATTAAGCTAAGTGGTACCTTTTCCAAGAACATCTGCTACCAAAAGTTTCAAATATCCACAACAAAGCATGATTTTTCAGCTTCCAGAAACATTATGATTAATATAGAAGTATTTTTTTCCAAAAGGGTAAAGTTACAAATTGAGATACTGCTTCCGGTAATTTTGAACCACAAAACCTCGACCCATTCCATTTCTTACTTTCTTTCTTTTTTTAATTTTTTTTTTCATTTCTTGAAGTGTTTAGACTCTCTCACTGTACGGTTTGACAAGTTTAATAATTAAAACAAATATAAACAATCAAGCAGCAAAACTTTATCATAGAGGTTCAAGAAAAGTTAAGATGTTTTTCCTCTTTTTTTTCCCCTCAAGCTCTGTGGTCTTATAAAAAACACTTCTTTTTAAGGTGGTGTCTCTACAAGACCAAGTAAAATGGACCGTGTTCCAGTTGATGTGTTTTAAATGAATGAAGTGGTATAAAATGACACATACATCCACCTAAATTACAAATTATTTTTTTATGTATAGCATTGAGCTTACTGAATTTGTAATGATTTGGACCAAGATAATTAATTAATGGAAGCATTTTTCATGTTTATAGACAAAGAAGTTTGTTTTGATTTATTTAATTTTCTGCATTTTTGATGAGAAAAAATTTAAATAAATGGTTGTTTAGCTTAATTCTATTAAATAAACTGAATGAATGCAAATGTCCACACTTTCTGGTAATCAAAGATTTAAGGGGCGGGGGGGGTTTAAATACTCATATGGATAGAAGTAAAGTTTTGATTACCCTAAAGTTAAAGGACACGGCTCTCAGCAACACTGAATTTATGCAAAAGCCGAATATTTATTTGGTTCAGCCAATATTAGCTTGTGAGTTTTAAAGTGATTATAGTACTTGAATGGTATATAGGAGAACAGTTATTCCAAATTAGGGGGAAAGAGGGAACTCCACAAGTCAATATTTATGACAGAATTTGATTCTTTCTTGTTTTTTTACAAGTGATGGGCTTGAAGTTACTCAGATCTGCTCCTTCATCCCTTGTGCTATCAGTAAGAATGTGGCGCTGCATCCCACATGCTAGATAGCATAATTCGATTTAATGCATTTCATATACGTCATGCTACACTATAATGCAGCTTACACATATTCAGAACAATTGTTGTTCATACCCGTTAGGCTACAGCTTTTGTCACATTGTGTATTATCTACAATCACTTGTAAATCCAGCAAAATACACAGGCAGAGAAATCAAAGCAGGAGGCAGAGATTGTTTTAATGTGATTATATGGGCATCTGATATGATGGTGCTTTGGACCATATTGACATGAGTGAGGATTCTACGTAGCAACTGTTCAATACCGTCCGTTGGACTTCTCTGATAGACCACTTAACTATCTCAGGTTTTCCAGTGATCATCTCATTTATCTAGGATTATTGCACTGAATTTACTGTTTGGTTTTCTTCCAGAACTGAAATGTCAAGTCCAGTGTCATGTATGCAGTAGCTTTGTGCTGTGAGAGCTTCACAGATCCCCCAAAAGCTGCTAGCAGTTGATCTTTGGATAGAGTTAGAAATAAATAAATCCTCTTTAGCAGATCAATATTCATCCCATTTAATGCTTGATGTGAAACTTGTGGATTTGTGGTGGTAATGCTGATGTACAGCTAATCGTTGAAAATGGGCATTAGGGCTTTTACAGCATGGCAACATATTGTCAGGCAGGAAGGGAAAGAAGTGGTGAGCACAGCCTGGAAAAAAAACGTGGTAGGTTTGTACAAATTTGCTGCACATTCGGAATCCACTTGGGGTGCTTTACTATGTAATACAGAAACTAATAACATGGACAACTAACGGGTGTGCTATGTAAAAGAAATTCCTGTGACCTTCCCTTGGTTTGCCACTATTTGTGGTACATGTATAAAAATGAACTATCTAACTCATTTTGAGACTCTGGTGCTGAAGAAGTTGATATTGAAATATTTTCCCTATGGTGGTGTTGCAAGTACCAATAATTAGAGCACAAAAAACATTTTAGTATAAAAGCCAGAAACTTTGGAGAGTAGTGGGGTTGTTATACTAGAAATTCATACTAAAAATGGGGAGACTCAAAGAAAGGCGTGTAAAGTAGTGTACTGAACAATTAACTCCAACCAAGGAAAAAGACATCCTGCTAGTGAGGAAGGTTTGAAACATGGTTAATGCCAATAGTTAAGGTATTTTTTCTAGTCAATGATATAAAACTCAAAATGTCAGACCTTTCTTAGACTGCAAAGGTTACATTTAGCCCTTTTGATTTAACGGTCTTATTTTTTGCTCTAATATATGACAATTCATACCGTCACGGCGTTCAGAAGAGCAAGTTGGTGCCGGGCATTCTTTGCATGCAATAGCTTTTAGCCCAACCACATACTGTGTAATATAGACATCTGTGGTTGCCAATGGTATATATTTTTTCAACCATATTTCTCGATTATTAATTTAATATAGCACAAGCAAAATGTGCACATGATCTCTGTGTGAAAACCTGGACTTGTCAGTGTTCTTACAGACTCAGGTTGCCCTGGCTGGATTTTAGCAAGCATCTAAACTTATTTGTATAAAGGGATGCCTTTGTGAATAAAGCATGAGAAATATGCACTTACTGTAACTATTGAAACTAGAGAACTGGTATTGATTTGATTTCCCCAGAGAAACGATATTCTTTCTCAAATAGTAGGTTTTCATTTAAGTTTACTGAGGAATGAAACATTATAATCTTTACATGGTGGGAGAGGTCATTAAGCTTAAAACATGCAGAGTAACATCTGCTGGCTCCAGAGATTCACTGGACTGCACAAAAGTGTCAGTTTCCCTCGTGTGAGTCCCAAACTTTACCACTGATAAATGATATTTTCCCTGATAGGGATCTCGGGTAGTCACAGCTCCTTTAGTTGGAAAAGAAAGATAGGATAAGAGGGCAGGTCACGGTCACAAGACTGTGTTTAACTGATGAAGAGTAAATCAGTAAACAGGGGAGGAAAGGTATGTTTATGCTTGAGGCCATGAAGGTTGGGAAACAGTAATGTGCAAGGCCGAAGATGACAACTGGGAGAGCGTGTGGGTGTGTCTGCAATAATATACACTTGTGAGTTTTCATGCATAAATATGTTCAGTTACCCTGGATATGAAAAAGGCATAATAATATGTGAATATATAGACATATATGTATATATAAGCACCCAGAGATACACTCCATCTATATTGTGTTATGTGTGGATGCAGGAGTGAATATATGGGCATAAATGGGAATATCGTAATCATATTTTAGGGCTTGAAAATATCCTGAAAATGAAAATTTTAAAGTTTATATGAATTCATAGACAGCAGAGTAACAAAAGGTTAGTCATAGAAACTAGGGTGTCTTTTTTCTATTTCTAACTTTTCGTGGTTGATATCAAGGAAGATAAATAGTCTTTTGCTCTACTTTCCTGGAAGAAAGTGGGGCTGGTAGACTTTCTATGACAGTTCTTACATTGATCTAAAGTGACATGTAAGTCAGGGATTTTCCATTTCTTTTTTCTATCTAGAAAAGAAATATTTTCCAGGTTCTCAATGTTTAATTTTATTTTAAGAAGTTATTATTAAAAACTTCACAACTGGTACTTTATTTGACAAACTGGGCCATTAGAAAACTGATAAGAAATTTTTTTTTTCATTTCCCTTAATAGTATATTCTCTCACTTGAATTCTAGAGAATACTATCCATGCACCTTTTTAGGAATTAAAAGAAAATACACCCCCAAAACAAGGTGGAACAACTTACTTCATAATCTCCCCTTAACTACCATGCTTCTTGTTTAGAGAGAAAAAACTCTGAAAAACAAAAATCTGATTTTATTAGGTTTATCACTGTGTGTGTGTTAGGCTACTCAGATACCAAAATACAAACTATACATTTTTGCCTTTTAATCTTGCCCTCACATTTATAATTTTCCTATTCATTCATTTCTTCAACAAATTATTGGGCACATTTTGTGTGCTTAGTCCTTCATCTCCAGGATGTTACACTCTTGTTTTCCATTTTTCCTTAGTCCCTGAGACACTGATATGTATATGTATTTGCATATATTTTTTGAGATGTCCATATTTGTTGTCAACCATAGAATGTAACATGTGGAACAAGGTCGAACATAAATAATACAGAGATGCATGGGTTGATGTCTGGATGGAGTATAATTGAAAAATAATCTAAAAGCCAGGTATATGGATATATAGATAACCAGTGGATAGTATGAAGAGTCCTATGTGATTATGTGATCCTCGTTATACTCATGAGCTCTGCTATTCTCCTAAATCAGAGTCTACCAGTTGAGCAACAGATTACATTCTTCTACGGGAAACAAAAACACCCAGCATGAAGTACTCACAAAAAGAATTCCCTCACAATGGTTTCAGCTTCTAAAGATAGGAAAATAAGACTTAAATTTCTACTAGAAGTTAGCTGATGTGAACACCACCCAAATGTAGCTAGAGTGGAAAAGTAAAGGAAAAACACAATGACTCAGAAACTTTTGTCAGAGAGGGGTCATCTTGGAGAAAAAAAAAAACTGAAATGTATATAGAATGAATTTCTTTTGGGCAAAGTGCATGTGTTTATTATAGGACTGAAAATCATGTTATAGTAAGGAGGAAATTTCTATAGTCCATCTTTCCAGATTGACAGTCTTTAAAGGTAACATATTGCCCTGAAGAATGTGTTGGTTGAGGATATCTTCCAGGGGTTTTAGAATTACAAAATGGTGGAGTCCCATAATTCTTGAGCATTTTTTAGTCCAACTTTCTAAAAATTCTTATTATACCAGTAGTGAAATCAGGGAGGTCTATGTGAGAACTAGGAATATAAACAGATCAGAGGGGCACATTGTCTAGAAGGTTTCCTGTTGTGAAATATCTTCCAAGGACAAATGTCCACAAGAGAGATCTGGACTTGAGTCACTGGTAGACTGATGTTCTATCAGTGTGTTCCATCTGTGCAAATATAGTCTGTGATACTTTAACTAAAATTTGCCAGAAAAACTATTTAAATGTGGAAGTTTATCACTTTACCTCCCTTCCACTAATCCCTTTTAAAATATTATAAATAACACAGAGCTTAGAGTTGCAGAACAGAGACCCAACAAAACTTAACCTATAATCTTTTTGTAAAAGATTCAAATAAAACCTTACAACAGATAACCAAACCAACCACTTTGATCCATATGACTTATCTGTAGTTCTAATTCCCCTTATCTTTAAAAAATAGGGAATGGAAAAAACCCTCATATTTGAAGCAGATTATTTTATAGGCTTTCCTAAAAAAAAAAAAAAATCCCGAGATGTCATATTTCTGTAGGAATTCTTATTTCAAGGAGAAAGAGTTTGACTTGCTCTGGCTTTACATGGCCGCAGTGCCTTCGTGCCTTCTTATTGCTGCAATATGCAGAGGTTACTTGAAAAGCTCCCTGAAAAGATCTGTGCCCTCTTTTATGCAGACAATGAGTAGGGTTTTATACATAGACAGTGATAGAGAGACAAGGAACTACTTGGAAGTTTAAATAATTTGACAAGTTCTGGAATTCCTAAAAAATAATGAAATGAATTTTTGCCGAATTTTTATTTTGTTTTTGTTCTGCCTCAGTTCACCTCGGCGGGTTCAGGCAGGAAGAACAGCCTGAACGGCTCAGTCTGATCTGGAGGGATTAGTTACAGCAAAGAAGCCTGTTGTGTGAAGCTGAGTCATTTTTTTTTAATGGTAGCAATTCTAAAGAAAAAAATTCAGACATACATAAACATGCCAAATTCTACCTTTATGATAAGTATATCTGGGCAAGCCTTTTAATATAAAATCACCTGAAAATTATTTATACCTAATTAGAATGATCTGTTCTATAGTAATGCTTTATTGGACTCTGAGTAAAACATAGTGTTTCTTATTTCCGAACAAAATGTAATTTTAGTCATAATATTAAGTAAGATACTTAATTTGGCATGAAATTTTAGCACTGTCAATTGCTGACAAGCAATAGGTAAGGACAGGAGATAGGAATTACACAACCAAGGTGAGAAGGTTTTCCCATCAATTTTAAGAGCAACTAGGGTGATGTTAAAGGTGAGATAATGATCTAAATTTTCCACAATACTTTGGGACTAAAATAAGTATGGAATAAGGAAAATTAATTTTCAAAAATATAATTTTCTAGCTAAAATTGTTCCAAATTGGAAGAGTAAAATCTACCCCTTGAAATATACCACACCCAAAGATCTACTCTAAAATATCAAAAAGGATTCGTTTTTGCTCCACCTAAAATTGCATCACTCATTAAAGTTTAACATTTTACCTTCTGCACTTCAACCAGTCCCCCAAACCTGAAACAATCATGAGGCAAATGGACTAACTTAACTAAAATGTTAATTATCCAAATTGTAAGCTCCATTTCTTATTACATTATGGTCTCATTGTGTTTGTTTGGAAATGTTCTCTGTCTATGGAATAATAGAGTTATGTGATCATAAAAATGAAACAAAACTATTTTAGTGGTGATGGCTGCTTGAGTTTTCCTAAATTGTGATCTCAGAACCACTGCACAAATATAGTAGTGTCAATGGAGCAGAGAATACCTATCTTCAAGATAGTAATGTCACGTAGCCAGACAGCATTACACATGTTACAGCAACCTCACAAGAGAAATGTCAGCAGATGTGACAACCTATGTTTCTTACTATGTTGCAGAAAATCATTTCCCTTTACTCTTATCATTTATCCATTCAATTAATACACCATAGATAATATTTATTATTAACAATTTAAAAACTCACCTGGACAATTAGAGCTCTATCATTATTGTGACACGAAAGCCTGAATATTCCATTTCTTAAGATTTATAACTAAAAAGAAGCTGGTGAATTTTAACAGAATATCCATAATTTTGCTTGAAACTGTTACCTGTGTTTAGCTTGAGGTATAAAAGGCCTACACTATTTCATTTATTAATTCATAAATTTCATTTATTAATATATAATCTTCCAGATAGGAAAGCAAAGAATTAGAATTCTTGCTTGAAATTAAAATTGATGTTATTTCATTAATTTGTTAATTGCTTTGCTACAGAAATTGGACAGAATTCAGTAGGTAGCAAGAAAAGAAAGACTTTTTTGGCAATTATCCTGCAATTAGCTTGGAAATGATTTAAAAAAAAATTATCAAGACAGTTGCTTCAATATGTATTCTTTTTGCATGTGCAGAATCAAACGACCTTATTTATTTTTATCCTGTTAGGTAAGTGGACAAACTAAGAGTTTGCCAAAATCTATTCTCTGGCTTCATTTAAAATGAAAATACAAATCAAAAAACTAATGAAAAATAACTTGGATCAAAAGTAGTTACAGAGTTCAAGTACGTAGTATCCCTTTCCCCTGTCCTTCTCTTCTTCAGCTAGTGCATGCACACGCACACACACACGCACGCACGTGCATAAACACACACACCCATGCACACCATGCATACACCTCCATACACATACACACTGCACTTACATACATACACATTTATGCCCTCACAGAGACATTTACCCAGGTATTCTGATGTTTTAATTCATCACAATTAATCAAGGTTCAATGTCTACATGTCATTCTCCCCTCTTACTATATAATATGCAAGTATTATCTGAATTTTTTATTCACCTACCTAGTCATCTTAGAAGAAACATTTGTCAGCATTTATTTACCGAAGTATTTAACTAAGTCTTACTCAACTTGTTTGCTATCTTTTCTTGTAAGCCTGTGGGTAGTGAAGTTGACTAGATCTACAACTACAACATTACGCAATGTTATTCTTTGGAATATAGTTGCACAAAATTTGTGCAACTATAAAAGGTTTGGGGTCAGTGCATTGACATCTTTCTGTTCTCTGGTCTAAAAGGACAGCAGAGGGAGCCCCTGCATGACTTAAGGAAACCAAACACAGAATGGAGAAGAAAGACTTCAAGGTTGGAAATTAGGCACGGTGCCCTCTGCTGGATTCGCTGGTTAAAAGTTTGGATTTCAAAAGGAAATTTGCAAGCACTGAATTCCAAACTTGATCTTAATGTGTGTTATTACCCGACATCATAAACGGTGTAGCAGATTTTTCTGAACAAAACTAATTATAATTTCTTTTGATTAAAAAATAAGTATTCACTTTACATTTTTTTCATGAAGTTTGAATTTGAAAAATCAAATTTCTGTGGAAAATCCCACTCCTCTAAAATTTGTAACATTACTGAGTTGTCACAATAATTTCTCCATAACTCCTATATGCCAGAATCTTAATATGCACTGTGTAAACTATGACATTCATATGACAGTAATGCTGGTATATCATTCTAATGTAAAACAGTTTTACAGTGGGTGAAAGAATCCATTTAAAAGGGTTTGGGGGTCAGGGTTTGTACTGACTAAATGATATGGTTAATAAATTCCCACTTACTGAAAATCATTTCAATTTCTGCTTGCTTTTTAATTCCTCTGAAGAACACTTCAAAAGAAGGTATTTTTAATTCAGGGTGATTGGTAATAAAATTACCTTCATTTTTATTGTAAATATATCAATATTAATTATACATACATAAGAAATTATTCATTATTTCTACTGGGAAGCAACAAATCTCTAGATATCCCATATAATATTGTATTACAATATTATGTGTTATAATACTATGTAATCACTTGCAAATAAGATATTTATGAAGTCCACTTAGGACACCACTTCTCATTTAACTCTCCCATTATATTTAAATCCCATGTAGAAAAACACTATTGCACTGTGATTTGAAAGTATAAGAAGGCTGAAAAATATTTCCTTCATTAATATTTTGTCATGATCCAATGATTACTCAAAGGGTCCATCTACAGGAAAAGTTAGTAGGATATTAATGTCCTCCATAGCAAGAAACAAAAACTTATTGTTCAACTTCACTGAAAAATAAGGAACTTTTCCTTCTGGTCTGCTCTGTAACATGAACATTTAACTTGACCAAGCCCATCAGGAATGATACAACATAAAAGAGGAAAGTTTCTTGAGTTTTGTCCTTGTGTTTGTGTTAATATAGACTATTAAACATATTGATCATTAATCTAATTTTGAAGATTAGTACTATATGTCTGTGTTGGGAGCTGGGGCTTGGGCAGGGGAGAGGTAAACATGGGCTGAAGATGAATGAGTATTAGTTACATGTTCACAATGACCTTATGAAAGGTGTCTAGTTTCATGTATATATTTACTTCTTTTGATGCCAGTAAAATTTTAAAGAATAAAGGCAAGTATGTAACAGCCATAAAATTCAAATTTTTAGCTTGAAACTTATAACACCTATATTTCTTTTAAAAGTTTTCAACAATACAAGAAGAGTAATACTGAAACTCCAAATGTTCAGAAAAGTTTAATTTCATAAACATTTATTCACACTTCTAGAATGCAGAAAAGAAATTAAACTGTATGTACTTTTGATTCAGATTGAACACTTATTCGTTCATCAGACAAATAAATGTTCAGTAGCTCTTATGAGTTAGGCACGGTCCCAGGTCCTGGGGATGAAGCAGCGCACTGTCCTCTTTAACTTACACTTTCGTTTCACAATAGATAACATTGTTATGACATTTATCATATTCTTTTCTAAAATGCTACTGGAATACATGAGTAAAAATAAAGCTAAAACACAGTTAATCTATCCCAGGCAGAAGAAGACTTTATAGAAAATGTTGAAATTTTTTATTGTGAATAACACTGTTGACGGTTTATGGATTTTTAACCTCACTAAGTTTTGTGGTTTTTTTTACTGACAAATCTTTCTGAAGCTTTTCCTCATCTTCTTTTCCAGATTCTCAGTTTGTGATTGATGTATTGGTCATGTTTTCAAATAAATAACATTCTTGCTCTTTTTTAGCACACAGTAATATAAGGTAGGGCTCACTACCTTCAAGTACTAAAGGGACCAAGATTGCAACAAATATTCGATAATACAGGTTTTCCCCACTATTTGAAAGTAGAGTGTTTCTATGAAACCTTTAGTAAGCTAAAATGGTACAAATCGAAAAAGCAGTTACCTTAGGACACATCTTCCTAAGGGACGCACAAAATAAATTGATATAAAGCACAGATGCTCACAGACTCAGTTCAAAGCTATGGAGCCCTGATGCTAAGATACTGAATATAGTTCCAGGAGAAAGAGCTTGGCAGTGCTACCCTCACTGCTTGGCAGGCACGATTTTCTCTTTTTACCTTTTTTTCTTGAAAGCAAAAATCCTCTTCCGATTTCTTTCCATTATAGAATACAGGCACTAATGTAGGTCTTTTGTAAAAGCAAAGTGGTGTAAGGCAAAGTTTTGGAAAGCAAAGTATACCTGTACAGGTGAACACTAGAGTTCAAACTTAATCTAAAGGCGTTCAATACTCTTTCGCCTTCTCTGTCTCTCTCTCTCTCTGTCTCTCTCTCGTCTATCAATTATCTATCTACCATCTATCTCCATCTCTCTTTCCTAAAATAATGCGTGGCAAGAATACAACATCTTTTCTCACTGAATTATGCTTACGGTGATTTTGCCAATGATTTCAAGCTCACCCATCCCTATCTGCTTGCACAACCCTATTAGTTCATAATCTCCTCTGCCCTCTACGTGGGGGACAGATTTAACATCGTTTCTTGTGTACCATTGATTCTCAACATTTTTCCTCTCTAATTTTGTATATAAATTATTCCTCTGGAGAAAATGATCTTTCCTTATTTTTGTCATCAAGTGTATCTTCAAGAACTAATTAAAATGCCATTTCTTCTTTGAAGCAGCCCCTGATTTCCCTCACAACCAGAAGCAACCAGTGCTTTCTCTGAACTCTCCTATTTTTTCTAAATGTCTTTCAGAACTTAGTATATGTATCATATTTCTTTCTCTTTTTTTTTTGGTACAAATCTTAGGTCTACTCTAATCTGTTACACTAACAGGAAGCTCTTTAAGAATCAATGCATCTCTGGATATGATGAACATGAAGCGCTGAATACGAGGGAGCGTTTTGTTTAAATATTTACAAAAATAATAATCATTTATTAACTAATTCTTTTTATTCAAGGCACTTCTTAGTATGATTATCCCCTGAGGTCTAGTGTGCCTTCAAGGAACATATGGTATCCCATGCTTTAGACTATTTTAGCTTCCAAAATACTGTGCAAAGTCAGCTTACCAAATGATAAATTTCAGTATTTAAACTTAACACTTGAATTAAAATTCACAACTAAGTTTATTGAAAATTATTTGGGGGGGAAGTGATAACTTTCAAGATTATATTTTGCATGCAAGATTACATTTTTCATGTCTTAGGAAAGTTGAAGAAAAGTGATTCCGTTTGAAAAAGAAATATATATTTTCATATCTAACAAAGGTTTCTTTTAAAATAGATTAAAAATAAATATATATTATATTATGTATATAGATATACATCTTAAGAATTACAAAACATAAGGAAATTCGCTAAGAAAAGTTTTTCTGGAAGCAATTTTTGTGTATTAAAACACTGTTTAGCCAGGTTTATTTGTCACACATATGAACAAAAAGGAGATTCAGAGTGTGTGATCATTCATCTTATTGTCACACTTTTTGAATTAACATTATAGAGAGATGCAATTGTAAGATTCATTAAGATGTACATATGGAAATTTAGAAATACCTTTGTGGCAGAGACAAATATATCCCTTTTGCTTTTTCTCTTGAACATGCAGTTAAACCACATTTTCAAGACTCATTTCTGTTAGGTGGAACCACATGACCAAGTTTTGACCAACGGGATATGGGTGGAAGTGATATATGCCACGCCACTCCCAGGTCTAGCCAATAAACCCTCTCACCAGCAAACGCCCATGCTCTATTTCCTTGGAGATGACTCCAAGGCCTTAAGAGATATTAGAGCCACATGATGGAAGAAGCCTTAGTCCCTGAATCACCACTTGGAGGAAAGCCACCAGAAAAACTTTCTGACTGGGAACATCCATGATGGACTGTTAAAGGAGGGAAAAATATGTTTTATTATGTGAAGCTCCAAAACTTTTGGTATTTTTTGTTACAGCAATTAGCCAACCCCAACACAGACACAACAGAAATTCATACTCTTTACCTTGTGACCTGTAGACATAGCCCACATAGAAGTCTGCATAAAAGGATTAAATTCATAAATTAGGCAACCAAGAGGCAATAAACCTTACAGCAAATAAACAAACTTTTCTGCATGAGATCCAGTTCAGTAAGAACAAAAATGTTTGTGAGCCACATTTTTTTAAATGAAGAAATGATATTGGCTGAATTACATGAGGAAAATGCTTATCTTTAAAAGTTACATTTCATTTACTAGAAAAGTGCCACTGAGAAAACTGAGATTAACACTAAAATCTTAGTGCCTGAAATTACTTGAGCAATAGCAGTATGAAAACAGCTCTTTTCTTTCATTCTAATATTTGATAGCAACTTAGTTTGCTAAGAGAATTCACATGTATTATGTCATTTTATCACCAAAGGAAGATTTCAAGGTACAATCTATTGTCAGTCCTATTTTTGCCATAAGGAAACTAAAAGTTAAATACCTCTAAATCTATACAGCCAGTAGCAGCAGAGCTGAGGCAAGAATTAACCCATTCCAAACAATGTTATAATTTCTGACTATTCCGTGTCAGAAACTCTCCTAGTGTAAGGTATTATCTTGAAGGTACAAAGATGACTCACAGGTGGTCCCCTCCTAACTTACCCTGTCCCACAATTATGCCATCTCTTCTTTATCTGAGCTAAGCAAGATAGAGCAGGTTGTGTACCTGAGTGGAATCTGTTCCACTATTTTCCAAGAAGGGCCTTTTGGCTGCTCAGAAACTTTGGGAGAGTCCTGTTAACCAGAGGCCCTAGCTTGTGGCAATTCTCAACACCTTTCTCCTCATATCCCCCCACCACTACCTGTTGGCCTCCACCTAGAGTAAGCTCTATCCCCCATCTACGCCCATTCACCAGCTTCATGGAGAAGCCTCCGCTCTAGCTTACGTCCTTGGGGAGCACTGAATCTGAAAAGCCTTTTGTCTGCACCTGAGGTTATTACCTGAAAGGCTGTTCCAATTGTTCTTTCTACTTTGTTTGATCTGCAAGAAGGTGGGGCGGGAATAGGCCCTACACACTGGGCTGTCAATGGCCCTAAGATTTTGAGTTGCTTTCAGTGCCTTATAAGAGCATGCCTCAGACCAGCCTGATCCTACTGGATAAACCGTACATTACACAGACTATCTTTTTTGTGTTTTATATACAAGGATTATTTAATAGGCAAAGATTCAAATCATTACAGTTAGTCATGGGTTCTATGCTTTTAAATGCATCATCTCCTGTAGTCCTCACTACAAGTCAATGAGCTGAGTACTATTAGAAATCCTGACTCACAAGTGAGAAAATCTAGGCTCGGGGAAGTAAGAAAACTGACAAAGGTCACACAGCTGGTCAGTGAAAAGGCTGAAAAGCCTCTTCTTTCTGGCGTCAAAGCCCTTGCTCTTAACTAGTCTTATCGTTGTTATATTTTCCCCTCTTTGAGACAGTGGCACTCAATCAAAAGAAATCTTAAGGTTTGAATTTACGGAAAAAAGGAGCAGAAGGCTATATAAAAGAGTTCCTTACATTTAACTCATAATCCTTGCGTTGTACACAGCCATCTGTCTGCATGTCTTCCTGAAAGCAAATGGTACAATCTCGTATTTGTAGTCCCTACTAACTGTCATAAATTCATACTGTTAGATGCAAAATGCTATACTTTTCTTGCCTACGGAGATAAGAATACAGAGAGGCACATCTGTGTCTGTTTGGGCACTTGTGACTGTACTTTTTGAAATTTATATTAAAAAATCTATATATTTTACAATACTTTTCAAACTTCATCGTTCTTACTATATTGTAAATTGTAGGGAAAGAATTTAATCTCACTATTACACCCTTCTCATTACTCTTAGCTCTTTCTAACAGTTGAAATATCAACTGATTAAGAATTAAGACAAAAATACATGAAATTATATAATCATTATCACAATCAACTTTAAATAAAGGTTTATACTTGATGTATATATAAAGTAGGTACAGATTATTCAGATGGGGAATTAAGATTTGGTAACGGTGGTTAAGAAATTTTCCCAAAGACAAACTCATTGTGAGTAAGCAAGGATAAAACTCAGTCACTCTGACACTAGAGTTTGCCTTGTAAGCTTCCCACATCCAATTACTATTGAAAGGAATGGGGAAAGAATTTTTTCCCAGAAATGTCCCTTAAAGTTAACCCTGTTAGAAAATACTCAATTTGGTATTTTGAACATATTATCTGCAGAAAACGTTCTATCCCTTGAAAGGAGTATTCCTTTATGCAACAAAAGGAACCATCTCATGAATGAGTCTGATATTAAGCATGAAGTGGCATAGAGGACAAAGATGTATAACTAAATATAACAGGTATTAGATAAGTTAATGGGAAAAACTTAGAGTCACAATAAATTAAGCAAAAACTAAAGAGGGGTGCAGAGTCAAAATATTTATCTTTATCCAATCTAACATCACCCAAAGGAATTTGAAGTGGAATTTTAAGAGCTAACTTGATTGAATTACTTCCTGTGTACTGAGCATTGTTTTAAATGCTTAACTTGTAGTCATTCATTTAATTCCAAATGACCCTAAAGGTTATTATCCTCCTTTTCCAGATAAAGCAACTGAGGTACAAAATGTTTTTTTAAAAAAAATGCCCAAATCCAATAGCCTAAACCAGGATTTAAACCCAGGTCTGATTCCAGAGCTCTTGATTTTATCATTATGATTTTATCATATAATTAAGACATGTTTATTATTACAGTTTTCCATCTCAAAAGTTCTGCTAACTTTTAAAAACACAGTAGTATATTTAAAACCCAAATTATGCTGTAGCATTCCACATATATTATGTCTCAGAAAAGCATCCATACTGACTCTGTTGAGGCTGTGAGTCATGATTTTCTCTCTGACAACATCATAAACTCCATCTGGAATCTGAAAATAAAGCTGCTCTTTGCCTCTTGCATTGTCATTAGTCATATAGATTTTTTAGTTGGAACTTTGGGGGTAAGACAAGGTGGAAAACTCCACAGTCTACATGGGAGAGACATCCCTTTAGGGGAAAGGGCTGGATGACTGTATTCATGCTAACTCTTTCCAAAATTATTTTTTCTTTTGGTTACTGTTTCTGCTTTGGGATCTTTCCCCCAGTCTAGTGCCAAGTGGAAGGACCATTAATATCTATGCAAACGACTTCTCCTGTACTACTCACATTCTACCTCCTGCGTACCTCTTTGGTTTTTGTCTGGTTTCTGACTGCTCAAGTTTGAATCCTGGCTCTCCCATTTACTAGCAAGAGCAAAGTATTTAATTTCTCTCTATAACAGGTTCCTTATCTATAAAATAAAGGTAAAAATAGTACATATGTGATAGGGTTATTATAAGGGTCAAGTGAGATAAGACATGTAAGATGCTTAGAGCAGTTCCCAGCATTTAACAAGTGCTTACTCAATAAATATTAAATACAAGCTTTAAGATGGAAAGAGCCAAGATTTGCAATCTAATAACAAATCCCTGTAGATTAATACTAAGCTTTTCAAAGCAATTTTTAAGATATGTGAGATGTGTTCTAGTTCAGTTACACTAGTGAAGAAATTGATGTTCAGAGCAATTAATTGTTGGGACATAGTACCTGAGGCACTATGAATATAGAGTCCCATAAACTATTAAGAACTGGTACAGACCAACTGTGGGTTGTTTCCGAAGTATGAATTTTTTCTTCTTTTGATGAGAGATAAATACTGTATCTCAAGTTGTCCGTGTTTTGAAGACAATTTGATATTTCTCCTCCTTCTGGTAATATTATCCTCTATAGAGATGGTTCCCCTCTTTAGTGGGAGAGAAGAAAAATGGATTTGGATCTACAAATGTAAGTCTTAGCACCATCAGTGTCATCTAGAAAATATTTATGGAGGCTTGGGCTTGATGTCTGAGGAACTAAGAGAGAAACTGCTTCCGACTACAGTCAGGGAACAGATTAATCTGAATTTGGCCAACCAGAAAGCATAGTCTTCTCAGATTCTTCAGTGTAAGTTGTTTCATAGCCTCAGATAACCTGGCAGCAATGTAAAGAACATCATTTATGGAATCATACAAGTAGAAGTTCAAATCTTGAATTCAACTCTTAGCTCCGTATCTTTGGAAAAATTATTTCACTTCCTTGAAATGCAATTTCTATTTCAACAATCCATACCTGATAGGAAGGTTAAATGTGAGCATGTGTCTAACGCACATATTACAGAGCCTGACAGATGGTAGCTATTGGAATTTGAGTTGATTTGAGCATTAAATAGCAGGTTGAAGTAAGGGCCTTTAAACATCCCAAACATGAGATTCTTTAAGTCTATGAATCTTCGAATCTTGACATACAGCTTTCTCTCTACACACAAAATGTATGCCTACCTTGTGTAATTCAAAATCCCTACCATACACATGATAAATAGAATCATCCAGCTGTGGTAAGTTATGAAAAAATCACTTAGTGTTTTCTGCTTAAAGAGGTAAAGAGGTTATCCCAGATACTGTATTTGCCAAATGTTATGCCCATAACCTTATTAAATCTATCCTTTCTAATTTATTCATGCAAGTGAAACACCTAAGCTTGTTTCATCACTGAAGTGAAAATCAGAGGACACACCAATAGCAACAGAACAACTCTGTTTCTGGATATACATTTTCTAATATAAACAAAGTAACTCCAAGGACTTCTGATATCATGGAAAATGTACATACTGGATTAATACAGCCTTCCCGTTAATACATTTAATAAGCCAGAATGGGAAGGAGGGGACGAAGGGAGGAGTGATGGAGAAATAGTATGTCAGGGCAGGGGAAAATTCCCTGAGATTACATTCAAATTTTTTTTAACACCTAATGGCTGATAGAGGTCACATCTTTCATCCAAAGCCCTTTACAAAGTATAATCGAAATAAAGAGCCATAGAGCATGCTACAATCTATGTGAGTGAAATGTATGCATTTTCTCTTTACCTTGCTTGCTCTGCAACTTGAAAAATTGTTTCGACCAGGATGGCAAAATGGGAAGATGGGATTTGCTATCCAGGGAAATTATTAGGCACTAATCAATTTCTTCTTGAATTATTTTCTGATAATAGCTATTGTTTAATGGACTTATTTCTGGCATTGTGGAATATTACATATAAGAGGAAAAAATATTTCCTGGTCTCTTTGTAAGATTAGCATAACGTTAATAGCCATCTGATACTTCTAAGTTT
Organism: Pseudorca crassidens; assembly: GCF_039906515.1. Taxonomy (NCBI): domain Eukaryota; kingdom Metazoa; phylum Chordata; class Mammalia; order Artiodactyla; family Delphinidae; genus Pseudorca; species Pseudorca crassidens. Next base: position 28,551,314 of record NC_090299.1, on the reverse strand, counting down.
AGCTTAAAATATTATTAATACTCCATAGACATAGCAATTTTAAACTTTCCATCTTGACCAACTTCACACCATAAACATTATGAAAAATTAAGGGGGAAAGGAAGAAGAGAAGGGGTGGGAAGATTGTGAAAGGAAGCGAAAGGAAAGAGAGGGAAAGAAAGCATTGATATTATGGATCTGAAGCAACTTGTTGATGACAGCATCACTGAACAAGATTTCATTATGAACTTCTTTTTTTATCTTAGAATATTTCTTTGACTCATTATCAAGACCGTTTCATTTTCCATTTTCCAAAACCTTTCGGTCACCCAAAGTCTAAGATATAAGGATGCTAGCCCCTCTCTTTTCATTCCTTACTTCTATTAGTCCTTCCTGTTCTTTCCCATTATTGTTCCTTAAGCGAGTCATAAGAGTGACTATGCAACTGAATACAAAAAACTAGTATTCAAGACATGGATTCTGGCTGTGATTCTCTCATGATCCTTTCCATGAATGGAGGTAACCCTCATAAACATGACATTTTCCTTCTTCAGAAATAATGGGTGCCAGAACTAGATATGTCCTGGGCACAAAGTCAGATTCTCATAAGATGATTGATCTAAAATTCCTTTTAAGAATATAAAGGACTTTATAAATTCAAGGGAGTACATTAATATCCCACCAAACCATTCACCAATGAGATAAGCAAAGATTCTTAACTTTTCTGATTTTTACTTAGATTCCTAACATTTGAGTCCATTGAGGCTATATTCAAAGCCCACTCTTCTGGAAAATATCATAGGATTTTTAAAATATGGCTACAAAGAGCAAAAGAAGATTTGAGTCTCCAGAGAAAAGATCTACAGATTGAAAGCCGCATAGAAAACCATTTATTCACCTTATGAAGATGAAAGGATAAAAAGACCCTGAAGGGTAATAAAACTTACCCATTTTTGGGGGGCCTCAAGAAGCTGTCTTATCAGGCTTGGTAGATGGAAAGTATCTGTAATCTCAAAGAAAACCCTAAATAGTGTCCAAGGAAAATGTCTAAATAGATTTTTAAACTCCACTGTTTTTTATTATCTCTCTACAACTTTACTTGAGAAAAATTAGTTCACAATTATGATGTCATTATTTTTACAGCTTTGTTCTGCATTAAAATAACCAAAAATCTTAATAATTAAAATATAATTACAATGTACTAAAGTTCCTAAGTCATTTTGCAAAAATGATGGTTTTCATATTTGCAAAATTTGAGCTTAAATAACTTTAAACCCTTACAGTTTTGTTTCAGATAACCTCTCTCAGTGAGTACGGCTAAATTAATAGGCGACTATTTGACCATTAGGCATATGTAACTTGTTAGATCATGAAATGGAACTAAATCATAAAAAAAAAAAAGAGAGAGAATGATTTGGCAACTATAAAGGAAAAAAAAACAAGAAGAACAGTAAACAAAGAAAAAGAGAAATGCAGAAATAGTTGGTAAGGATCTGAGGAAACAAAAAAGGCAGAGATTGACCAAGAAATAAGCCAAGTGAGTATTATCTCTGTCGATAGGTATTTGTCATCATAGAATTTAAGCTCTACTACGATGAGCAATTTTGACCTCCCTGTACATAACTGAACACTCTCCTTGCTGTACTATACTCCACCTGAGAAAAGAGTAAATAAAATGATCTGAGAGCCCACATGTACATTTGCCCATTCCCAGGTCCCAAGTTGACATCTGTGGGATGGGTGCAATGCATTGCAGACTTCCTCAACAGAAACCAGGGTACAATAGTATACTGATGGAAATTTCTGACACCCAAAAAACTTCATCGTAAAGGAATATTGGCTAAAGAGCTAGCAGTAGGCAAATTTTGTGACTTTTGGGGACTTATTAAGAAACCTAGGTATGTACTCGATGGCTGTAGAGGGCTATCAAAAGCCCACTGGGCAAAGACTATGCCCACTTAGAAGCAGTGACGCATATATATTTACATAAATCTTACTGTGGCAATGTTTTACTGATATTCAGAATTATAATGAGAACCAGCTTAACTCTTGCCAGTCAATGTCAGAAGCTACAGGATAGGAACGTGGGAGGGAGTGTGTTGGGGGTAGGGTGGTGGAGACTAAACAGATATCCTCCAAAGTATGTTTTGTGGAACACAAACTATACAGACACTCTCTCTCTCTTTGCAAAATATCTCTTTGATCAAAAAAGTTTAGGAAACACTGTGTGTGTATATACACACACACACACACACACACACACACACACACACACACACACACAAAACCTCCCTGGAGATTAAAAATTCACATTAGCATATAGTAAGTACACACACGCCAATACACATAGTAAAGGCTCTGAAAACTCCCCCAAAGCATAGTAAATAAATTGCAGGAAAAGGTACAAACTTTCAGCTATAAGATGAATAAGGTCTGCGGATCTAGTGCAAAACATGGTGACTATAGTTGATATTGTATCACTGAAATTTGATAAGTGAGTAGAACTTAAAAGTTCTCACCAAAAAAACAAAACAAAACAAAAAAAAGATCAATATGTGAGGTGATGGATGTATAAATTAACTAGATGGGGAATCCTTTCACAATGTATACGGATATCAGATCACCATGATGTACACTTTAAATATATCAATTTTATTTATCAGTTATACCTCAATAAAGCTGGGGGGAAACGCAGGGCAAAATGGAGTGCACGGGTAAGAAATCACCTTACTCTAGAGGAGACTCTTTATTTGTTTCAGCCTAATATTGCAAATGTAAATGCCTGAAAAATTCTGCACACTAAGGACTTTAGAACTATCTTTTGTGTCTCCTCTCTGAGTGGCCCTCAATCCTGACTGCATATGAGAATTGCCCGGGATCTTTTTAAACATCAAAAGAGTCTGACTTAATTGATTTGGGCTGGAACCTAAGCATCAGCATTGATGAAAAGTTTTCATGTGACTCCAGTGCTGTCTGGTTGAGAAACACAAATGTAAAAATGTTTGTGAAATCTATTTTGAGACCAATGACAATGTTTAGCTTATAACTAAAGGCTTTTGATCAGCCCAGCAGGCTGTGGTGTGGCCTTGTATAAAAGGTATTTGTAATTGATGTCGGCTTGGAAATCCTCTCATTCTATGCTAGCTCACCATCAGCCTCATTCTCTGCCCTCCTATTCTGTTTCCTTTTGCTTTAATACATTAGCCCTCTTGTTATGCTCTCTCCTTCAGTTCCCCACCCCCCACCTCCTCCTGCCTTTTAGAAAGGAGTTTTCTCTGTTGTCCCGTCTCCTGGCTGTGAGGAATCACTCACAGATGAAAACAGCTTTGGTGGTCACGCAGCTGAGGATAATTGGATCTGGTATCACCCACCTTCTAAATGCATAGAGAACAACATAAGCTGCTTCCTTCTTAGCTACAGTTAGAAGCCAAAAATAGGAGCAGTTATCATGGTTGAAAATCTCATACTGCTACACGAGGAACAAGCGGCCCCTCCTACCCTCACAGCATCTACCACCCTTTATGGGCAACTTGTTTTCCTCCTAATTGGACATTCAGGTGGTGTATAACAACCCAGGGTTCTGTCTTTATGTGTGCAGGTTATTTGTTTCAAATATACATGTAACGTTTGCACCAGCATCCAACTTTCTTTTATTATTGTTGTCAAAGGATAGTTTGCTTTTTTTCCTCCATGCAGCAACTGTATTTAATGAAATTGTGAATTTGAGTGTCAACTCCCAACAACAGGAAATGTGGAACTAGTGTTTCTCTCTGTTTCCTTTTTTTCCTGTGGAGTGGGTGGTGGGCAGGCATGCCGCATGGGGAGTGTGTACTACTGATGTAGGAGGGAATCTTGAGAGAATAATTTTTCACTTTTCCCAAAGAGTTCTGCAAACATGAAGCATAACAAAAAAAAGCTAATATCTATTAAATGCATATGTGAGAAGGAGGAAATGAGGGACCTGAGGAAGGGGAGAGTGCAAGGGGGTGAAGTCTGAAAGGAGGAGAGGGGGAGAAGGACGGCACTTAGGATAAAACACTGTGAGCTCAGTTGCCTTCATCTAGAATTGTTAGTAAATAACTTTACAAGTGCTCTTTTCTTATTCTCAAAGCCTAGAGACTGACAATTTTGCTCAAATCCCAATAAAGTGATTTATTTAAAAGTGCTTCTTTCCAGAAAATCCAGAAAATGGAGTCAAATAGTCTTCTCTACTCCCACCATCAATTTTTGTTATCTGTACCAGCATGGGAGTGATGTTTATGCTTTTTTTTTTTTTCCTGTCTCCACTATGTAAAGAAGAAATCTGTTTTTTATCAAGCACTCTACTTTTTAAAAAATATCGTAATATAAAACCTCCAAATATATAAACTGAGATAACTTCTTTAAATGAGAAAATCATCTGTATAAAGGAAAATTAATCATCTTGCCAGACTGAACCCCCAAACTTAAGGGGTTGAAAGTACATAATCCTCTGTCCTTACATCTGAGAAGAACAGGACATACTTCAGAACAGGATCTCAGGAATCTCTTCAATTTCTGAACCAACAAAATGAACTCATGCTAGTTTCTACACCTCTTTCACATATTGAAAAGGCACTGATTTCTTTCCACACATTCACACCAGGTTGCCCACACCGTGTTTTCATCATTCTTTTAATATTTGGTACTGATCTTGGGTGGCCTCGGTCTGCAACAGCTTCAAGCAGGGTCTCAGTTCCTGGCCAGAGATTGAGCTGTAGTCATGGCAATGAGATCGCTGAATCCCAGCCACGAGACCAGTGGTCAGTGACAAGGCCCTGGCCCTACAGCTTTGCAGAAAAAGAATTCCCACAAAGACGGAAAGTAGTGAAACAAGTAAAGTATATATTAGGAGAACAAAGAAGTACAGTATGTGTGGATAGACACACGGGCGGACTCAGAGAGAGAGAGTCGCGCCCTCGTGGCAGTTTAAATCACTTATACGGGGCACTTCTTCCGTGTTTCCTTTGACCAATCATTTTGATTTGCCTGATTTAGAGTCCATATTTGGTGTATCTCAGGATCTTCCCATGTGTGCGTGCATCTCTTAGCCAAGATGGAGTCTACTGAAGAGGCCTGTGGGTAGTGAGCATCAGCTGGCATCAGCGTCACTTTCCTTTTGACCTCCAAGGAGACTTTCTGCGCATGTGTAGTCTGGGAGGTCTCCTGACTTCAAGAATGAGAACTATGTGGTCTCTTATCTTCTATCTGGGCGGGGCCCAGCCTCCTCTCTCAATTGTCCTGTTATTCCCGTCTCAGGGTATTGGTCTACAAGGAACAAACTCAAACCATTTGCCCTGGGGGCCCATCTGTCTCCTGCCTCAGTACTTTGTTCAATAAGCATGCAAAGCCACTTTAATGTATCTAAGAAAATTCTGCCAAACACTCTATCATGACAGATCAAATGAGAAGAGGTTCTGAAACCAAGGCTCCCTGGGTCCCGGCAGACAAGGAGAGAAATTGGTCCTCAGTGAGAGGGATCCTGTGGAAGGTAACAGCTTCCTCAGACAGCACTCCCCACCTCAGCAAAGTACATGAACTAGATGTTTTACTCCAAGACTTCGGCGCTTTAAGCACCTATTTTATTGAACTGATGAGATACAGTGAGCTAACATAAGGGAATGACTATAATGTCATTTGGAGCAGAGCGGATCTGAAAGAGAACCACACGAGTCCACGCCCAAATGGAGACCTGCCATGATTTTCATTCTCACGGAATCCTGACCTAGAACTCCTCTCTGTGTCAATCAAACAGACACCATCTTCTTATATCTCTCAAAAAGAAATCATAAGCATAATATATCCTCCCTTTATTTTCCCCCTTCCTTCTAACTGGTCTTCACCGGGCTATAAGGAATTCAGTAACTCAGGGCTGCTCATACATCACTTTTGCTGCATGTGAGAAGCATGGCCATGAGGGGAAAGACAATAAACCACAGTCTATTAATTTCCCCATTTTCCACTGCTCAGAAACTATGATGACAGCATATCAAATAAAACTTCTACAATGCAATTTTCTACTTGAATCAAGTCCAGGTGTCCAGATGTCACCACATCAGCCCCTCACCAGCCTGTTCCTGTTGATAGTTCATGCTCCATCATCAGAGAGAGCAATGGACCTGAAACACCATAGTATCCCCCATGAAGTCATGTTTACTGGCCAAACTACATGAGGCCAAGTTATGGAGGCTCTAAAATAGACAGGAACATCAAGAAATATTAACCGATTGAAGGCTCTTGGGCAGGGAAGTAACAAGATAAAACTTGCTTTTGAGTGAATAACCTGGGAGTCATATGTAAATTATGACAAAATGGAAGATACTGGTCTAAGAGACAAGAATTATAGAATTTATAGTATTGCAGGTATAAATGAAAATGGAGAATGGAGACAGAAGAGAGGGTGAATTAGGATGATTTTAAGGGAAAAATACTTTGAGAAATTAAGATCTGACAGGATCTAAATAATAAAAGACAGAAATACTTCTAAATTGACTGTAAGAAAGAAGACCTTCAAGACTGGGAGAATTTTCTTGCCAGAAAGAGAGAAGTTTAAAAGAACAGTTTGCTCGAAAGATGAATTTGGTTTTGGACATGCTGAATTCAAAGTAAAGTCAAGACATACAAGTAAATGAATCCAACAGGTGCCTGGTGACTCTGAAGTGACACTTTAGTGAGAAGGTAGGGCTGGAGGTGGGCATAGAGGAGATAAAATGTAGAGGTGACATATGAAGCTGTGAGTGGATGAGGTGTCCCAAGAGTGAGCGTGGAGGGAGTTTCAAAGGGTAGAGATGCCAGAAGAGGAGGAAAAAGGAATCTGGATGCAATGAAAAATAAGAGCGTAGAATTAGGCAGGTCAGAAGAAGAGAGACTCGAAGGGAAAGATAGATGGGATGGGTGCAGAGCAGCAGCATGGTAGTTACAGAATCTGATTTGGGTTCTGGGTCTGCCATTACTAACTCTCACAGACCTTCTCTGAGCCAAATTCTTTGTATGCAAAATAAGCAATTAAGATGAGATCAGCATTTCCCACAAGTTTGTTCCATATAAGATTTTAAATCCTACACAAAGCAAAGCACCCAGTGTCCAAATACACTTGAGAAATGCTTATTTAAAACACTGTTAAATAGATTTTGCCTATTGCAGGATTTATTATAAATTTTACAATTCTGATATGCATCATGAATCTCTGAGATGGGAGGTACAGATTGCAATGTCTCCTAAGTTATTTGTGTGTGTGTGTGTGTGTGTGTAGAAGCAGTATCTCAAAGAATAGTATCAGTGGAACTATAGAAAATACTGGCCTAGAAGATTTCTAATGACACTCCCAGCTCCAGAATTTTATGAATCTGTCAGACATATAATCTGATTCTTGAAAAACTTTATCTATTTAACAATAATAAAGACACAGTAATGTCAATGCCATCATTAAATGTCGCCTTTAAGTCCAGAAATGTACATTTATTATTTAAAACTCTGTTTCTGATCCATATTTATCAGTGGTGTTCTGCACTGTCAAAAATGACATGTTAATACAGTTCTCCAAAAGAATTATGCTTTCACAAATTTGCAGCTTATTTGTCACATGAGAGATTTTTATTAGGTGAGGTGATAGATGTTAACCAACCCTACTCTGGTAGTCATTTCACAATCTGTAAGTATGCCAAATAATCACGTTGAACACCTTAAACTTACACAGTGCTCTATGGCGACAATATCTCAATAAACCGGGGTGGTGGATATTTTTGTGCCTTTGCACACTGGATAAAGGATCCAGGTTTTGTCCCTCAAAACAGAGGGATCCTAAGAACTATAAGTTATACAGTATTTAAAATTAAGAGAAAAGAAGCATTGATACAGAATTCATGATATGTTTATCTCTGGCTCTGACTCTGAAAACAAACCAACTCACCAGCCTTGCCTAACTACCACATTCAGCACAAGTTCTTTAACTTTGTCTGCTCCCGTTCCTACTGACTCCTCACTGATGTTCAAAAATGGTCTCACTCATGGATGGAACTGAAGGTTTTCTTGGTCTGACCCTGCCTGCCCGCTCTGCTGACCAATCCTGACAACATGGCCCAAGTCAAAGTGACAGTTTCACTGAACTGTGATCTTTCAACCTTCATTCAGAGATTTATTAACTTGATTTTTAAACAAATTTTAGGTGCGTAGGAAAAAGATCAAAGGATACTAGATAAATGCTAATCATAAAACTATTAATATTTCCTATCTCTACCACTATTATTCTTTTTTTAATTGAAGTATAGTTTTATGTTTCAAGTGTATTACATAAGTGATTTGACATTTGCATACATTGCAAAATGATCACCATAAGTTTAGTAACCATCTGTCCCTAAAGTTATTGCAATATTATTGACCAAATGCCTTATGCCGTATATTACATCTCTGTACCACTATTTTTCTTATTTCCATTATACATGTGTATTTATTTTTTATTAAGAAATCTCTTAAAGCTTTGTCACTTGGCTCTCCAGCACTCAAAAGATTATAGCAAATAGAATGAAGGTCTGGGAGGTGGGACTAGAAATTTAGAGTCAGTTACTCTGACAGCAATGAAATGATAATTAACAGGTTGACATTAAGAGAGGTGACAGAAAAAGGCACACACTGAGATCTATTACTACATAGGAATGGATGGCCATTCAAAATGATGAACATGGGTAATCAGGAAAAGGTTAAATATAGTGCTATACTTTGTGTGTTAAACACCATGGAAATGCACGATACAGTTTATAAAAACTTAATTCAGAATAATAGAAAATAAATAGATAAGATGGTTTGGCACACAAAGGGGTAAGCTTGAGTGGTTAGGAAAATGACAGTGTATGAAATACCTCTTCCTTTGTTGCTGGATAAAGAGACGTCAATATAGTTTCACATGAATATGTACTTGAAACAGCACTAAACAGCATTACATATGGTCAGATATTTTCTACTGTTTGGTTTTTGCTAAAATGTTACTGTTAAAGTCTGTCAACTTTAATTTGCTAAAGGGGAAAATCAGCAAAGACACATTTTGAATTATTCGACTGTACAAATTCCAAACAGGGAAAATGGTGCCCTTGGCCATGATGGTACAGAAGGCTATGACAACAAGGTAGGCTATCTGGCTGTCTCCTAAGGGGACTCACTGTCCATGGCATCCACTTCGTGCACTATTTCCTAAACTTTTCTAACAGAGATGTAAAAAACAGTAGACACATTTTATTAGGAAATCTGGGGAAATCTTACTTTTCTTAATTCTAAACTTACAACATTTTAATCACTTTGAACTTCAAATAAGACTCTGACTTTTCAAAAGGTTATTATGATTATAGCTTTCCTCCTTCAGGTTAGAAAACCTGAACCAATGGCCAGTTTTAAATTAACTCTATAAATTTTATTTCAATAAATAACTCAAATATCAGTATTTCCTGATAGAAGATATATTTTTTCTTTCACAAAAAGCACATGATAGAAAACATTGCTAATTTCTGCATTGGCCCTTTTAAATGATAGCTTGCTCAATGGCAGGGTATTTTCGAAATTAGATAGAATAATGCCATCGTATAAAAGTGATTCTATATTCAATTACAACACCTTTTGGACAAATGTATCAGAAACATTAAACTCTAGGGACACTTTCATTTTCCTTGTGGGTCAAAGCATCTCCGAGTATCTTTAGATCTTAACATAGTAGCTGCAGTACCCACACAAACGTAGGTAGAGAAGTACCCTCACTTCAACACTTCACAAATTAAAGCAAAGCCGGTCCCCAAGTTTTAACAAAACCCAAACTATACTTCTCTCTAGTTTAAAGGAGCCTGAGAATATGAAGAGTGCCTTTCAGCTTTCCCCCAAATAGGAAAGGTTTATAATAGAGAAAGTGATGAATGACAATCATCACTTATAGATTTCTTGGTAAGTGGTCATTCCTCCCTGATTTTTCTAGTATAACATGATTATCATCCTAAGTCTGTTTCCCGACGGTGAACTGCCAGCTTAGGCCATGTTTGCCCTTTTTGGAGAAGAGGGGTATAAACAATGAAAACTTTCACATATAAACAGTTTACTTCTCAAAGAAAGCCAAGTGAGCATGCATTACAAGAGCACATAATCATTAGCAGTATCTTTGTTAGAAGAGGAAAAAAAAAAAAAACCTTGAAAATTGGAGTAAAGAGGGTTTACAATTTGAACTGACACCTGGCATCTTAGAGTTACAAAGAACAAAGAACAAAGCATTATTTGAGAAAAGTACACTAAAAGATCCTAAGGCTCTACTAATGCTTAAAATCCAAAGTAATTATCTCATATTTAAACCAAGAAACAAAAACACCCTATGTGTAGCAGCATCTTCCCGGTTTTCTGAAAATTTGAGATGAGCTTTGTTCTCTATTTTCTTCCTACAAACATTTTAAAGCCTTCATAATCTTTCCTTTGCCCTATCATCCTCCATGAGCTATGCTTTTCGTGCTTAAATAGGTACTCCACTTTGCTATCTGGACATGGGCTTTTGAGTATGAATGACCTACTCTATTGGTAGATTAAGTCCAACATCTCATTTAGGGGAAAATTACACAGCATTCAAGAACTTAACTGAGTGAAAATTATTTTAAATGCACACTCTATTTTTTTTTCAAAATGGCACATATAATCCTCATTGTAAATAGATTACATAAAAAGAAAAATATTGTTTCTAAAATCTCATTTTCTTTGGGCTCAGAAAAGAAATATTTGTACATTCCCATATTATGCTCAACTTTCTTCAAATAACTTTTGATATTCTGAAATTTAGTTTTTGTTATAGCAAGAAGAATATTCCACCACTAAACTCAGAAATTATTTTACATTTATTTAACTACACACTAGTTAAATAAAGAAAGAAAACATGTATCTTTCTGCCCAAAGCATAGCACGTAAAGCATGCATTTCTTTTAGATTAAAGTCATCATGCATGGTGGTCTACCCAACGACCAGAATCAAGTCATATAGGTATACAGTGGTAAATGACTCCATTGATTCACATCTTTTTCACAAGACACATGAGGAAATTTTCCACTGGACTGGTGTTGAGTAGTGTGTATACAGGTCAATGGAACACCTTTTCTTGCTCTTTGGTCTACCAGTCTGTTGGCCCAAGTCTTTCTTGATTATTAGACACTGATCCCATTATGCCTTCAAAGGCTATCATCAGCCACATATTCCAATATTCAGATTTCCTCTCTCTGGATCTGTATTTCCAGTTCTGCAAAATATACAGTCTCAGCTCACTAATATTTTCCTTTACAATTAATCAACTGATATAGAGGAAGTGAGAGAACTGAGTCAGAAACAGAGATGATGCTAACATAATACAGTAGATAAGGGTTTTAACTCAAGTCAGACAACCTAGTTTTACATTCCAAGTGTATTGTTTGCTCTTCGTAGGGCCCTGGATGTGATCACAGCACCTACTTCGTAAGGTTAACGTGTGGCCGAAATGAATGATGTATAAAAATACTTGACACTGCTCCTGGCAGTGCCCAATAATGCTGTAAATATAATTAACAAGGCAAAGTTGTCATATGTTAGTTAGAATGGAGCTAATAATAATTCCAAAATTCTATCAGGTGAATATTCTGATTTCTTAAATCCTGAAGCCTTACTAGAGAAGATATCTGAGTTGATCCTCCTATAAATTTTCTTTAAAATCACTACTGTGATAGATGACAGAGAATAAAAGGAGAGGGAGGAGGGGTAAAAGGACAAGAACTAACATTCATTCAACGTTAAGTTAGGTGTCAGGCATTATGCTCAGTATACGTCTTAGCCAAGTAGATGGAAAAGTCAGCAAGCTGGAAAGTGATAAAGCTAAGATTTGAACCTGAGTTCTTCTGATGTCAGCCTGTATTCTTCAGTGAGAAAGGCAAACAAATAAGCAACTATCCATAAGACAGTGTAAAGTGTATTAAGTACTATGGGAGACTAAGAGGGATGAATTCCAACTCGGCAGAATTAGATCAGACAATATAGAAGAGGTAGCACTGAGTTTATTAAAACTAGGGAAAAAATAACAAAATGTAATAAAATATTCAATATTTATTAAGTGATTACTGTGTGTACTATTCTATTGTTTTATCCATGCAATATATAGATAAGGGTAAAAGAATGTATTTTGGCAGAAAGATCAGACTCTACCCAGAGTTGAGATGGCAGATGGAAGGAACTTCATAGTCCTGTGTACTCAGTGTTTGTGTGCACAGGGAAACGACAGTGATAAAACTGGAAATGCAGGTTAAGACCAGTCTGGGGAGAACTCTCTGGATGCCATGCTAAAAAAAAATTAGGTTTTATCTCAGAGAAAAAAAATTAGAGTCAGGTTAGGTTTTTAGCAAAAGAGCCACATTAATCATATCTGACTTTTTAGAAAAATAATTAAGTTAGAAAGGTAAGAAAATGATTTGGAGTTGGTGGCTCCAGAAAAAACAAAAACAGAAATAAATTAAAAACTAAAACACAGCAAGATTACTCAAATAGTTCAAATACGAAATGGAAGAAGTTTGAACTTTCAAACTGGGAGTATGAATGATTCTGGGAGGGACGGATATAATAGGCCTTCTAAAAACAGAACTGACAGAATTTGATGGATTAATGGATACCAATAGTAATGACAAGAGAGAGGTCTTCACGATATTCAGGTCATATTGCCAGTAAGTAATGTGTCTGTAGTTCCAGACAGAGAACAGAGTGAGAAACAATGACAGATGATGCAGAGATGATAGGTCATTGGTAGAGAGATGGCTAGAGTTCATAGTACTTCCACATATATTTATGATGCAGATTGTAAGTATACATAATGTATGTCAAGTGTATGCATGATTTTCATCTCCTATATAAAACTGTGTGTGAGTTCAGGCCACCAGATTAAAGGAAGGAAACAAGATCTCTCATGGAGAGAGAATATGAAGTAACAAGAGAAAGCTAAAGATGGACATTTGGGAAACTGGCTCCACATAAGGGACAGATGCAAGAAAAGGAAGTACTACAGGAGATAAGGACATTAAAACAGAGAAGTCAAAAAAGAGGGCAGGAGACACAGCGAGGAAGAAAGTAACAGTATCCCGAGGAAAGTGACTTCCAGAAAGCAGAAGCATCCATCAGTACCAAACGCTGCAGAGAGATTAATCAGGGTAATGAGCAAGAAGAAATCATGGATCAGGCAATTAGATACTCTCTGCTGCATTATTAGCCTTTTGGAGACGGTAGGGTGAGGGTGAGGGTCAATGGAAAGTGAAGCAGTACAAGCAAAAATTCAAATTTTTATGAAAGAGCTGGCAGTGAAGAACTGGATTAGCTTGAGAGAAAGGATTTTTCTTTTTTTTTTTTTTTTTAAAGATGAGAATAGACTTCTTTTTTAATGTCTAAAAGGAAAGAAGCAAAAGGAAAAGGGACATATTTTTGAATATCCTAGACAGAGAGTGACAGACAGAGCAAGATTTGGGGGGAAATGAAACAGGCCTTGATGAAGAGCATAGCAAGGGAGAACTCAGCAAAGAATATGAGCACTCAGTTATGAGGCAGAAAAGAAAGGTAAAAATACTGGGCTGGGGGAAGACAGAGTTTCTTTCAAGCCATTGATGAGAGAAGTTGACGGGTTTTAACAACGTGTGTGTCTGCACGCGCAGTGTAAGTTTAATCATTTTGCTTCCTCTACAGCAAAGACTGAGATGAGGTCATTTGTTAAAAGGAAAAAATCAAGTTGGGATAGAGATTTGAAGGAGGGAATAACGTTTGAAATGTCCCCTTTGAGAGACAGAGAAACTAGTTGACTAGAGATTGCTGAACAATCCGCAGGCTCAGTTTCAAAAGCTGACATTCTAAATAGCAGAGGTGAGTTTTTTTCTCCTTCAGCAGCCCCTAATTCTAAAGAAAGAGAAGGATTCAGTTGTCTCGGGGAGAGCACTGTCTCCTGCCTGCGGGGAACAGCAAAAGGACAAAAGAACTAAGAATAGTTTTAAGACAGTTCTTAAAATAGTTGAGCCAGGAATCTTAGTTTACAGGTCAGAGACCAGGAGGAGGGAGGGTGAATAACAGTGATGATGAAAGTGATGGTGGCAAACATTGTTTAGCTCTTACTGTGTACTTGGCAGTGTTCTATGTATTTTACATATATTAACCCTTTTACTCTATATAAGGTCACGTCCTGCATGCAAAAAACAGGTATATTTCCTAACCAGATGTACACGCCACATCACACTCCCATTTTTAGTATGCTTTATTTGTAAATGCATTTCTGTATAACACATCATTTCCAAGACACATGGGCAATTTGTTTTCACTTTTCTAACTCACATTCTAGATGGCTCCAGTTCAGCACAGGAATATTTAGCTCATTTTCCAAACATCACATTAATGCATGATTTAGGAAGTAAACAAGAGTTGAAAATAAAATCCTCTTGGATATTCTGTTGTTTTAAAATCTGAAGGGTTCACTATCCTTTAAATCTGTAACCACTAAAAAGAAATCCACTGTCACTAAATCACATGTAACTCTACAGAAACCACACAATGCAAAGTTCTCCAAAGAATAATTATCATTAAATGTGACTATGAAACAATAATAGTACATTACAAGGCCACTTACACATGCATGCTATTTTATCTGACATTATTGAAGTCTTTATTTTCTTGCTTAGAGTTGAGGTTATAGCAAATCCAATCATGGTAATAAAATTACCAGAGGTGAAAAGGCAGTTCTCTAGTATGTGAAAATGACATGAATATTCAACAAGATGTATAAACGAGGAGATATATTTGGATTAAAGCTGGCCTACTAGGCACATCTATCATAAAAAATGTAAAACCCTCACAATAATCTTTAAATTGATCAATTTTAACATGATCTATTACAACCACAAGACTACAAATATAATCTCTATATGTTTGATTATATAATTAATATTAGTAAATATAATACTTTTCTTTTAAAAGTTTTATATCTCATTGAAATCACAGAGAAAATTTACTTAGTATATTTATGATCATTTATACAATTCTGAATATCTATAACATTTCTGTTTCTACTGATCTTTTCTTCTTTCCCAAAATATCACATATTTTAAATTTTAATTAAAGAAAATGTGCCTGCTTTTATTATTATTTTAAGATATTTTCCTCCATAGTAGCCTTTCCTATTCCCTTTGCTCCTTTGTGAGACCTCTTTTTAACCTTAGTTCTATCTGTAGTGTCTTTGGTTCCTTCTATTTTTGTATTCTGAAAACATTGGGAGCCTCATCTTTTAATTTGCATCTAGTCTTCCTGCATAAGATTAAATTTAAAACTTTTCCTTGTAACAACATCTGATCTTTAATAAATGATGTTATAGTTTCTAATGTGTTATGTTGATTATTATTTTAATAGAACTTTAATTTTTGTGGAATTTCCCTCTCCTCTTTAAACACTGAGAAACTAGAATGAGCACAGGAGATTAAATGATTTGTTCAGAGTCACAGATCAAGTAGAAGATTGTGGACTGTAACGAAGATCTCCTGATACTCAGAATCTTACCCCATGAATCAAACACAAAGAGAGGGCTGTACCCAAAACCTCCCATCCCCATTCCCCAAATCCTCCATCTACTTAAGGTTAATTTTTTTAATCTCTTTAGGATGGCATTTGTAAATTGTCAGAAGCTTGAGTAGCCGCTGTACAAAAAGCCTTCGTGTATAAACATCTCCGAAGCAGGCAAATGATAGATAACACAATGAGCATTTTTTATCTTCCCAGCTTCAGCCTTTTGCTAGCTTATAAATTTTTAGAGGGGAGCTATAATGCTATTGAATTGATGACAGCAACAGACAAGAATTTAGAGACAGGAAGATTCCTTCAGACATTCACCAGACAAACTGATAGCACTTAAGAGTTTAAGTGACACCTCTTCTCTAAAATCCCTAGAACAAAACCCCAAAAAAGCCATCAGATCTCATAGCATCAGGTGTGAACTGAATCACAATTCATCCCTTGGATTATATCATATCACCCTATAAGCTTCTATGTTAACAAATCATATAGTATATGGCTATACTTCTTTTCCTCTGAAAAGTGATTAAGCAGAATCTTTTCTCTTATTTTCGTTTACCTTTGATTGAAAAACAGCTGGCTGCCAAAGAGGAATTTTCCATTAGATGTTCACCACAAGAAGTGTCTCTACTTTTACGTCAATTAAAATATAATTTTTCTTTTGACAATAACTTGGACATATATACATATTTAATTGAAATATTAATAAATCACGTATAATTCAAGGAAAAATTCAAAAATTCATTCAAGTGTCTTTGTTCTTTTTTTATTTTAATTTTTTAAAAATTTTATACACATTTTTAATGTTACTTTCCATTTATAGTTATTACCAAAGATGTTCTTAATAACACCAAGGTAGTTTTTTAATCCCCTGCTACTCTGACTTTCAAAGACAGAAGAAAGGACTGTTTGCTATGTTGAAAACTATCGATGGTCAGCAACCAGGTGGCCAGAGTTCCAGCTCTGTCATAAGCCACATTGAAGGCCTTGCACAAGTTGCTTTTGCTCTCTGAGCCACAGTTGCCTCATTTTTGACACTGACAGGATAGAGCTAGGTGATTTTCAGACCCTTTTGAGCCCTATATTGTATATACAGAGATAACAAATTCCTAAATACTCATATATTCGTATATTAGCTATGGAAGAGGGAATTGCCTCAGGGCTCAGCTGGCCTGGTGGATGGCCGGACTGCCTGCTAAAGCACCTCTGGCCAGATGGGAGTTTTATGTGAAACTGATGCAGTCTTTCTCTTGATTCAAAAGGCTCACAGGATTTCTGGAACCTCTTCAAAACAACCTTTACCAAACACATTTCGATGAGTTATGTCTACACTGATCAGAAACATATGGATTGAATTTTCCTAGAGTTTAAAAATTAAATGAAAAGAGCATAACAAAATGAATTTTGAATTTTTCCAAAGCTAAAAAATTAAATCATGTAAGATACAAGAAGCCACTGAGTTCTTCCCACTCTAATGCTGGGTCCTTATCAGAGTGGCCCCTTTGCTATCCATCCTATGTTATTTCTTTTTTATCAAACGACGATTAGGGGATTGAGCATTCAGTGTGTTTTACTTTTTTGTTATATTGGCTGGCGTTTGAGGAAAATCAGGCTGAAATTCATGAGACCCACATGCCTAGAGAGAGCAGTTATTACCAGTACTCCTTTAGGTCAGATGGCCTCACTAACATTTGTCAGTAGCCTTAAAAATGTACCCTTAACTAAAGAAGAAACCAAGTCAAAGAGGAGGGATAAACAAGATCTATCACTATCAACAGATGAATGACTCCTAGTGCACTCTCACAAGAGAGAATCAGGATATGAAGGATGGTGGGATACAATGATGCAATGTCTAGTGTTGAATCATTCAGTACAGTAGCTGCCAGACACATGTGCTACTTACATTTAAATTAATTTAAATTAAACTAAAAATTCAGTTCATCAGTTGCAAAAGCCACACCTCAAGCTCTCAATAGATGCACGTGGTAGATAACTGCTCTACTGGCCAGTGCAGATGTAAAACATTTCCGTCATCACAGAAACCTCTCTTGGCCAGTGTTGGCCCAGTATAATGCCTGGCGTGTAATGGATGCCCTATGAAAATTAAAGAAAATAATTATAAACTAATAAAGACATTTTGAATGGCTAAGATTAACTGAGTAAAGTTTGTTTTCAAAGAAAATTTCCATTTTCTGAAACTTTTTGCGCTACCTTAATATATATACTATGCCAGAAGAATCACTACCCTAATCAGTTGATATAATTGAAGTGGTTTCTATCAATTGCTATAAAACATCAATTCAGCTATATTTTTTCTCAATTATCATTAATACTACCTTGTATTTGTATAAATTTAATTATATGAAACTATTTAGCATACAAAGCTTTGCATATTCATTTCAGCTTCACAGAACTCTGAAACTAAGGATCATCATCCCTGTTTTATAAATAGGGAAACATGTTGATGGCACCAAATGACATAGTTACACAGCTATATTCAAGTTTAGAGGAATCAAGGGATTGTTTACAGTAGCACAACTAACAACAGAATGCATCCAGGGCTTAATCCCCCTTCTTCTCGCTTAAAGTCCAGAGCTCTTGACACTAAACTATGTAGCTCCTGAGCAGATCAATCAATCAAAGCATAACGTATATACTTAGATGAAGAAATATCTTTCTAGTTCCTATATCATGTATTAGTATAAGCAAAGACATCAGTAATAAAATGACTAGAAAAAAAAAGATGGATGCCTAGATGTTGATTTTGTAAACTTAAGCCTAAAATGCCAAGTCTAAAGTAATGCACTGTAAATTTGACACACTGGTCACGTTGTACAATGCCAGGGATCACATGCATAATGTGGTCCACGTGGTCAGTGGCACACTTCACATCTCCAGGGGATTTCACTCACATCACCTACAATGCGCCTCACTTTCTGAAGCTGGGCAACATCAGAACCCTTCAACTTTGGCAAAATCAACCTTGACATTTAGTATCGTATTCTTTGCACATCAAATGAAGCTGAATCTGCTGAGCTAAACTGAAGCATTTTGGGAATAGTGGTAAAAATATTCAGGGCTGTCATGTTATTTCTAAATGTTTTCTGACACTTCATGATTTAGCAGAGACTTTCAGGTGCCATATATATATATATATATATATATATATATATATATATATATATAAATGGAATTCTACACCTCTATTAAGAGAAGCAATGCAGTATTGTACTCACTAGCACAGGTTTTGAAGTACGATTGTTTGGGTTCAAATTCAAGCTATATAATCTTAAGCAAGTTACTTAATCTCTCTGGGTCTCATTTTTCTTATCTATAAAATTGGGATAATAATATTGTTTTCCTCCAGATATAAATAAACACAGGTTAAGTATTAAGAATAGTGCCTAGTACATAATAAGGGCCTAATAAATATTGTATTTGTGTTGTTGTTGCAGTCATTATGATGTTGTTGAGAAGGATGATTTGAAATCACCTACTGTAATAATTAATTTCCAGAGATGGCTCCCAATGAGCGATAAGCAATGAGCCTATTCATGCCTTTGTGTAATCTGCTTCCACGTTGAATACTGGACTGACCTGTGACTGCCTTCAACCAATAGAATGTGGTAGAAGTGACACACCATTCTAGTATTGAACCTAGGCCTTAAAAAAGGCCTGACAGCTTCTTCTCATGCACTTTTGGGAGCCTTTCAGCAACGTTGTAAAGTTCTGCTAACCGGATAGAGAAAGCCATATAAAGAAACCATGTGGAAAGACCACAAAGAAAGAGTGAGACCAAGGAGACTCTATAAAGAAATAAAGAGGCCTAGCCATCTGATCCTCCCATTTGAACACAACTTTCCAGTCATCCCCCACAAGGCACCAGAAGCCATCTTTGATGTTGTAGCCGTGGCTATCATTTGGTCACAGCCACACGAGTGACCCCAAGTGAAAACCAGCGGAAGAGTCATCCAGCTGAGCCTTCTTCATTCAACAGAAACATGAAAAATAATTAAATGTTGCTATTTTAAACCATCTCGTGGTTAAGTGGTTTCTTATGTAGCAACAAATAACCAGAGCACCTAATATTTACATGTAGTTATAAAACTACATATGAATCTTCAAAATCATTGTAATCAGAGATGCTATTTACGTTTCTCTCTCCATTGTCTTCTACTTGATGATAGGTTCTTATTATATCTGTCATATCTACCTCATATCTAAGTTTTCCTAACACAGACTCTTTGCTATGTTTAAGCAAAGTTACCCGACTTATCCTTCATGTAACCTTTTTCTTCCAGTTTACATCTTCTATCCACAGCATTTTCACTACCTGTGATAGTCCCCTCTTTCTTACAGGCCAGTCTATTTTCATTTTCTTCTTCCAGGAAGCCTTCCTCGACTTTACTTCTATTCTTCCTTGGCTCACATATGCACATTTTGTATCACATAAATGCACTGATATGTATTTATAGTAGATGGTCTATTTAGGATTAAGTCTCATTTGTGCCTCAATCTGATTTCCTGTTTGAAGAACAGCAGTCTATATTTTTGTATCTTTATGAGGTATTTAGTATATCACACAACTCTATACACAGACTGTCTCCCAAGGATGGACTAACGTCACCAAGCTCTAGAAATAGCTGACTATAATATCAAAGTCAGTTCACTAACTTATAATAAGAACAGTGATTTTCAAAGCAACAACACTACACAATGATTTCCTCACATTATGGTGGTTTTAACCTGTAGGCAATCAACATGGGAAGCCAATTATAATCAAAAGTTTGCTTGATGAGGGTGGAATGTTACTTACATGATTTGATTGTATAATGGTATCTATCTAAGAGAGTCTCATGTATCCATATCCACAATAAGATTATACCCACTCCCTAGCCATGCAAGTCCTCAGGCCAGGCATACTCCTTCCTACACTGTGTTGAAAAAATACTCCTTGACTGAATTTTCATTCATTCAAAAATATTTACTAAGCATCAACCATATGTCAGGCATTAGGGACAAAAAAAATTGACCAAAGGAGACCAAAATCCTCATCCTAATGGACGTTACATTCTAGGAAAAGTTTCTGGCTTACTGCTAAGCTCTCTAAAATAAATTCTAAAAAACAAACATACGTTCATATGTATATAGCTATTGTTTTTCTACATTAGAAAATTTATACTTTACCTGGAATTTTGAACATATAAAGCCATCAAAATAAGCAAATACCTACTGAGGCTGAGAGTAAGAACTGCAGCTTGCCAGATGTATAAACAGACCATAGTTCTCACTGCAGGAGCGTAAAGCATTAAATCCTTGTATTAACAATAAGAATCATTATAGCCCTTTATTTCAAAAATGATTTAGAATTTTTAAACAAATCCTTGTATTAACAATAAGAATCATTATAGCCCTTTATTTCAAAAATGACTTAGAATTTTTAAACAAATCCTTGTATTAACAATAAGAATCATTATAGCCCTTTATTTCAAAAATGATTTAGAATTTTTAAACAAATCCGAAGCAACCGTCTAGCGCAGTCTATGTTCTCTGATACATCTTTTACACTAATGCTTATTTCTTTAAAAATTGCCAAAATATCTAGGTGAAAGGAGAATTTTATTTGGTACAACCTA
Source organism: Pseudorca crassidens (assembly GCF_039906515.1). Taxonomy (NCBI): domain Eukaryota; kingdom Metazoa; phylum Chordata; class Mammalia; order Artiodactyla; family Delphinidae; genus Pseudorca; species Pseudorca crassidens. Next base: position 28,530,123 of record NC_090299.1, on the reverse strand, counting down.
ATGTTATCCCACCACTGTCAGTATAAGCCTCACCATCACCTAACAGAGAACAAATAGGCTTTGCATCTGACTAACCCTAATAAGGGATTTTAAAAAAATATTTAACTGGGTTTGGTAGAAATCCTCTCCTCCACCACCTCCTACTCTCTGAAAGTATAAGTATTTAGCCTTGAGTAATATAGCTTGAATTACCTGAAAATGTCTATAAATACATTTTCCCTGCTTATCTGGGGTTCTCCTCTGTTCATTGGGATCAATGTTTAGATTGTTTCCAGAGAGGGGACAGCACCTTGTCAATGCCTGTAACATGTCAAAGGGTCATTAGAGCTTGAATCCACCATTGGAGCCTGGAAGGAATGCATTTACTTTTAACAGGCTGCAGTTTGGGCCAGTGAAAAATTAGTATGTCAAGGCATAGCCATTTAAGGAGGGTTAGTGTAAAGTTACTCCACCATTAGGCCTATTGGTGTGAAATGATCAGCACTTCAGGAAAACTTCAGAGCATTAATGGAGATGGGAAATGATGACAACAAGGTAAATAACAAAAACCACCTATGGTAGTAATGGTGCTAAAAATGAAAATGGTACTATGGAATTCAAAGGGTTTACAAATTTGAATCACTAGATATGGTTCCTAAAACTATTCCTCACTGTAACTTTATGCTGTTTTTCCCCTAATAAAGACCTCTGTAATAGAGATACTTTACCAGCATGCTTATTAACACCGTGCATTTTCTATTTTATGGAAGTACAAGAAACGCTGTAGCTCATTTTATTTTTGTCTTGTTTAGACGCCTACTTATCAGTGTAAGCACATGACACATATCTCTTGGCTGAAAGTTTCTTCTACAAGTCTTAACTTGTGAAAAAATCTGAGCGTTTATGATCAAATTCACTGACCTGGTCAAAGAGAAAGTTTATGTGTGGCTCAAGTGCACATTAGAAAGAGCATAAAGTCAGGCATTTATTAGCTGTTTCTCATAGGATAGGTACTTAATTCTGTTTCCTTATCTACTAAAATAAGTATAATAATACCATTTCAAAGGGTTGTTATCTGAAGGAATGAGTGTGAAATGCCTCTAATGTTGCCATGTCCATAAAGGTTAGTTACATATTTATTACAGAACTATATTAAAGAATAAGTCGTACTAGAAGAAGTGAAACTGAAGAAATTCACAAGCATCCAAAATACTTAATATTAATCATCACCATCATGCAACTCAACCAGGCTTCCTCATACGACTAAAAGGGTCACTATTCCACACTAAATCATTTTCATTAAGTGCGCAAGCTTCAGGGGGCTAAAAACCGTTTGATTTAGCAATTCAAAGGCAAAAGTACAAGGATTTCCTTAAGGTATATATAAACATGGACTCAAGCCAGGAGCTCTGTAGGCTCCCAGGGCTGGCGCTTGCTTGCAGATGAACCCACCCTTTGGACAGAGAATGCAGTAAGGCAATACAGTTTGAGACTCAGTCTTCTGTGGAAGTTCCTGATCATCAGGTTTATGTAGCCAAAACAGTGTTGACAAAGGAGATTTTTGAACTGCAAGAAACTGGAGACAAGGCTAATACCCATTCTGGTTTGGTTTGAGAGCAGTTCTTTGCAAAATCATGGCTATGGGTTAAATGGTTTTCAAAGGGCAGAAAACTGAATGAATTTTATGTTCCTTTCTCTTCTATCATCTTTCTAATATATCATCTAAATCCCTACTGTTACAGTCCCTTCCTCATGACTTCAGTGGAAAGAGAACAATTCAGAATAGGGTGAATTATTCCTAAGAAAGCCAGACCTATGCAAAATCTAGTAAGAGGATTAGCACGGGCTTCATGCCTGCTGTGCTTTTATTTATGCATGGTTCATAAAGGCACACTGCTGATTCCCATTTAGCTTGTTATCCACTCTAATACCATTATTTTTTTGCTACTGTTGCCTCACTCTGAAGTGTTCAGTCTCTGTCCTTAGGACAGTTCTCTCCTCACAGGCAAACCATTCTTTATTGTCTCTATCAGACATCATTCAACTTGTCAAAGGCATTTTGAAATGCAATGCTCTTGCCCAGTATTTCACTTTCTAGGTGAAGTGAAATGCCTACAAAGATCTGCATAATTGACAAATAAAATTATCATCAACTTCTACTGAATAAACATAAAAATTTTTATGGTATTGTACAGATTACAGTGGATAATATAAAGACGTGTAATGAATTGCCCCCATTCAAACTGCGGGGGGAAGGCAGACGTGCAGAAAAGACAATCCGAAGTACGAAGCAGTGTATAGAGTTCAAGAAAAGAGAGCACTCTGAGAAGAAGTCAAGGTGGTTAACAGCCTGAAAGAAAGGATGTTTTCGAGGGTAAAGAAGGGAAATTCAAATGACGAGGGCAAGGGAAACAGTTTTAGCAAAGACATAGAAGACTTCCGGAGCCCATCTGGATCCTAAAGAGAGGACTAGGGTGCCTGAAATCAAACCTCACCCAGAGGCTTAGAGAGAGAAAACTTAGGGAGAACACTGGAGAACATTCCGTACTAGGTTAGGGCTGTCAAAAGTATTCAATGAGGTCGTATTGTATTGTGCTTAAAGTACAATCTGAAAAGATGAGTTCAAATCCAGGCATTGCTACTAACCCGCTATGAGTCCTTGGGAAAGTTACTTGCATTTATTTCTCCAGGCGTAAAGCGAGGATCTTAGTAGCTCCCACTTACAGAGAATGTGAGAGTACACAAGACAGTTCATGACTTTTCATATGTGCTAGGGCCAGGCACTGTGGTGGCACTAAGTATATTGATGAGCAAACAATGTTTGATCCTTGTCATCAGGGGTTTAGGGAAAGGATTTTGGATTTAAAACTCTGGATTAAAAGATATGCCATTCATTTGCATGTTTGTCTGGAATCTGAAGTGATAAAATAGAAACGTAGCTATAAGGGCACATTATCTTTCTGCAGGATTTACTATAGATTGCTCAATAATTATTTATGTTCACTAAAGAAATGAGAAATAATTTATTGACTCATGTCTTAATTCTCCTGATATTTAACAATTGATTATAACAACTTGGCAGTAAACCACCTCTCTCAAGGCCAAGGAAAACGCAGGCAACTCAAAATCATCTCTATGAGTCATTAATTAAGCAATAAAGATAATTAATGGAAAGAACATTGAGCTGAGGCCCAGTAGATGTAGTATGAGTCCTATTACTACCATTATAACCTTGCAAAAATTACTCTATGTTTTCTGGGTCTCAGTTTCTTCAACATGAATATATGAAACCAGAGGTCTCAAAAGTCCTCCTAGGTCACAAATTCCAGGATTTTATGATGTAACTCAAAGAGCTGGTCATTACAATCTATTCTTGTAGAGAGTGTTATGCTCTCTTGAAGGTTAGCATAATTCCCAGTCATTTAGAGGACTGTACTTAATAACATAAAAGATACATATATAACACAGTATTTTTTCAGTGGTGTGTGGGATTCAGCCATTGCCAGAGCCTACTGCTAATTTTTTAGGAATATTAAAAGCCAGTTGACATGGGCTGTTAGGTTGGACTTGATTATGGCAGGAGAATTAATACCCTGGAAATTTGTAAATAATACAAAGTATGTTTTGCATTTTTGTTTGTTTGTCTTTTCTGGAGAGCCCGTTGTTAAACATTTATCAACATGTTAAGCACATTAAAGTGGAGTAAGTAAATCAACATTGTTAAGCAGCTAAGGTCTTCTGTTTTGCAGTTTTTGAATCATGATTGGCTCTGTGCTAAAAATAGTAGGAATTGTTTCAAAGGGTAATTCAGAATTAAGTACATTTAAAACAAAGTGCAGCAAGATGTGAAAAATAACAAGAGAAAACTACTCTTACATTTAATCTTTTTCCTATTGTCCCAAGGTAATTTTGATTTGTATTAACGAAAGCTGCCCAGACAATATGCCCCCCAGTTCTATATCCCAGCTGGAAATCACAGTCAAGACTGCTATCTATTAATAGAGTGACTTGCCCTCAGTGAGATGTCCTAGGAAGTGGATTAGCTTTGCATTAAACATCATCAGGAATAAACAAGAAAACTAACCCTAGAAGCACTGCCAGTGGCTTAACATCAACTCACAGAAAGAGCTCAAGGCAAGCATTACTCCTAATAAATATCCTGATATTGAATCTAAGGGACTTTAAATTTGGTTTGCAAGATTGCCAACACATGTTACAATGCTTCCTGGGGCCCAGCACCACCACAGAATCGTTCTAAAAGAAGCCAACAGTAGTGGGTGCGAGAAGAGCTTTAAATCTGGATTTAATTTCTCATAAATGAAATAAATGTGTCTTTTTAAGGTTTTCTGCATGCCTGTTGACAAAAGAAGAAACACTGCAGATTTACAGGGCTAGAAGACTGAAGTTCCAAGAGTCTTTGTTTGAGAAGAGTGAAATGTTCGAAGCTCATTCATTACAAAATCCTGCCAGAACACTCGAGATGATAATTAAAATCTGCATTAAAGAGGGTAACCAAGTACAATAATCCCGGGAAGATTTCATCTCTTGATTCTTTTTATTTTTCTCACTGCTTTTTTTTTTAATCAAAATGTATTTTGTACAATAGTAAGGATAACAACAAAAATAACTGACATGACTTCTATTTGGCACCTTATCTGACATAAGGCGGTGTAAGCAATCTCAGTTTGTGAGTGTACACCCAGATGTGAGTGTAATTTTTAGAGAAAAATGGTAAAAGAAAAATTGCTTAAGGACCTAGGATAGAAATCAAAGCATATAATCTAAGACTTTTTTTCTATCAGGAGTGTGGACTTTATATTCTCCAATTATTTTCAAGATTTAGACTTAATTTCCCATTGCTAAGAATAAGGCCCATAAAATAAGCTAATCATTCCTTTATGGTCCTATCAAGCCAATAACTATTAGAACTACTAGTAACAGCAACATTCTGAAGGGTAGACCATTTGGAAATCACCAACATTTACTAACTAGTTCTGTTAGCATTCTTAGGAAATAAAAGGATAAAAAGATTTTGTCCCCAGTGGAAAAAAACTAAAAAGAGTTCATGAAATTTAGCCCAAAAATTAATGTCAATGTCATATGCCTTAGCCATAAATCTATTTTCTTCTTCTGATACCCATGTGTGTTGAATCCATAAGTAAACATTTCTTGAGATAAAATGAAGAAAAGGACAGAAAATCATTTTAAAAACAAGGAAGGCATCAAATCAAGTTTTCCAAGTGCAACCTTATTGTTTTGTTGGTGTTGGTTATTATTATTAATTAACATTATTAAAACAATGCAGTGGTATACTTTTAGCAGAAAAAAACGAGCAAAGTTTCACTCATGCTGATATAAAATTACCGTAAAACATGAAGTCTCCTGTAACTCTTATGAAAGAGAATTACTGGTTGTGTGTAGTGATTTTCATTTCTGTTGGAGTAGTTATAGCTGTCAGTTGGGCTGAAAAAAACCCAAAAACATTTATAAAGTATAAATGTTCACGTTGAAATTTCCACGCAAATTCGGCAACAACAAAAAAAAACCTGTAAACAATTTATGTCTAATGTAGGCGATTCCTGCTGTTGCTACAAAACAAAGTAACCACACCAAATGCATTATAGACATCACACTAACCAAGGCTGACAGTGCTAGGATGGGGAATCAGACCTAATCTTATTATTTGGCTGTAGTTTGGACAGCTTCTAGGCACGACTTAAGAAACAGAATTCAAAAGATTACTTTCTAAAATGGCAGTTTCCCATTCAAGCTTCTGTTTCCAATTTGTCTTCTCCCTCATGCTCCACCTCTCTCCTTGCTCCCCTTCTTCTCTCATCCTCTTCTACCTCCCCTGGTCACCTCCTTACTTCCCTCCTGGCTTCTTGGTCAGCTCTTTGTGAAGTGGTAACATACTTGCATGGGATTTCCTGTTTGCCTACTATGAACTAAATGCAAATGATCTCAATATCATGCTAACCATGAAAGGTTGGGTGGGCGAATGACTCTCTCACGTGTAAAGTCATTGTTGTGTTGGGAAATGCTGGTGTAGGGCCAAATTTTTCTTAAATGAATTTACCAAGAGCCATTATCAAGGAACTAGATCTTTGGAAACATTTATACAAAACATGGTGATAGTGGGAACCAGATGCTTTCGTTTCTATTACAATACTTTTGGGAGGTGGTTCTTTTTTTTTTTTTTTCTCCTGGTGTAAAGAGCAAGTTTCCACCCTTTATCACAGACATGTTGCAGTAAACTGTATCAAAGTCTGCCTCCACTAATCTGTGGCTGTTATTAATATCAATGGAGAAGAGCTATAAATTCCACCCCGACATGGCTTCAGGGGTGTGAACCCCCAGATCTTCTCTAATCCCAAGATTAGATACTGAAGTGCTGCTTCAATTGTACAATATTATCACATCCTATCACTTGGCCCCATTTCAGACTGGAGCATTTATTGACAATACTTTCCAAGCTGTTGCTAAGTTGTGAGCACTCCAGCTTATCTGTTGCTCCTTTTACAGCCTTAACTAGCAAGACTCTCAGAGGAAGTGTCCTGCTAAAAATACCACCAGAAACAACCAGCTTGTTTTCATCCCCTTTAATACAAAAGGTCCTTGATAGTCACAAACATTTATTTACTCTCAGTTACTCTGAGCGAAAGAATAAGTCTCCTTTGTTTTTTTTGTTGTTGTTTATTTTTTGGTGGACCTATGCTAATTTCACATTCCTGTCTCTTTTTTTTATTCTTTGGATTTCTTACTGACCTCCTGAAAATCATGTGAGGATATGAGGAACTCTTTGTTGTTATTCATGGATTTTTGTTTTCTGTGAAAGATTACTTACGTCCATCTCTACAGTAGGAATGGTGCATTAATAAGCACTTTAGGGAATCAAGTAGAAGCCAGTGTCCTTACTATAGGAGACAACAAAAGCAGCAAAAATAGCTTGACACATCTGATGAGAAAACATATTTCGTCAGCTGAAAACAGGACTTCCCAAAGTTTCTGGATCATTAGGATTTTGTAAATATGTAATTACATACACACAAAACACTGGGTAATGTTGAATCTGCTTGGCATCTCCACTTGGATCTCTAGTGGAGATAAGGTGCTCAAAAGGAGCAAAAGTGAAATGCACATCATCTGAGCAAAACCACTCTTGCGGCAATATTCCCAACCCAGTTTCTAGCAACACCATCCCAGTGTCTTCGTTGATTCTCTTTCATTTCACATCCAATTCCCGAACAGATCCTGTGTGCTAAACACTCAAATCCAACCACTCCTTACCACCTCTTCACCTCTGGTCTAAGCCAGTGTATGTCCTTAAAAAAATTTTTGCATTCACATCTTAATTAGTCTTTAGCCTCTCACTCTTTCCCCTTTAAATATTTTCTTAACAGAGCAGCCAGAGTGATTCTTTTTAAAACACTTCAGATTACAGCAATCTTACACTGAAAACTTTCCAATGGTGTTCCTTCCTCAAGGGAAAAATAAACAACCAAATCCGTTATAATGGTCTACAAGACTGCAAAAGCTGGCCATCATTTCCTACTACTCTTTACTACAGTGACACAGGTCACTTTGCTGCTTCTCCAACACTGTGGCCAGGCTCCCCCTCAGGGCATTTGCACTCTGTTTGCTGGTATCCCAAATGTCCACGTGGGTCACTCCTTTGCCTCTTTCAGGGCTCTACCCAAATGTCACATTCTCTATGATGGGTGGGGAGGGGGGAGGGATAGAATGGGAGTTTGGGATTGACATGTACACACTGCTATAGTTAAAATAGATAACCAACAAGGTCCTACTGAATAGCACAGGGAACACTGCTCAATAGTCTGTAGTAACCTAAGTGGGAAAAGAATTTGAAAAAGAATAGATACATGTATATGTATAACTGAATCACTTTGCTGTACACCTGAAACTAACACAACATTGTTAATCAACTGTTCTCCAACATAAAAGTTTAAAAAATAAAATTTTAAGCCCCACATCCCTCTGTATCCCCTTTCTCCATTTTCACTTTTCTCCTTAGAGCTTTTTACAATCTGTTACATATTTTATTATTAACTATGTTTATTGCCTGTCTCCCCTCAGTAGGCTATAAGCTCCATGAGGATGGGCATGTAGGTCTGTTCTATTTGCTGCTTTATTAGTGCTTAGAAAGTGCCAGGAACATAGAGACACCCAATAAATACTTGTGGAACATGTACATCTCTATCTCTATCACATATCATTGAATATCATCTGTGTTTGGTTTGTAGTATGATATTGGGGGGGGTTGACTAGAATTATTAATATTAGAATAAAACTTGAGAAAAAGTAAAATATGATTTAATTCATTTAACCCCTATAAAAATCATGGTTATCTATTGATCTGTTAAAGAAAAATAACGAAGAATCTACATTTTTATTAGATAGTATAAATTTCCTTAATAACAAGTAGATAAAATAATCCACAACAGGTTACATATTCCCAGATGTTAACATCTCTCTGTATACTTCATGTGTTTAATGAAAGGTTGTAAAATTTGAGGAAGACAAAAATAAAAGTTTTTAAAACTCAACGTACCTAATAAATAAATTGGAACAACTAGAGATGACTAAAAACAAAACGTATTATATTGATCCACCCACAACATAACCTGATCTCAGGGACTTTAAGATACTTATACAGTAAACTTCAAAAGTATTTGCATTTAATTGTGTTTTTGTTGTTGTTGTTGTTGTGGCCTCTCTCGTTGCGGAGCACAGTCTCTGGACGCGCAGGCCCAGCGGCCATGGCTCACGGGCCCAGCCGCTCCGCGGCATGTGGGATCTTCCCAGACCGGGGCACGAACCCGTGTCCCCTGCATCGGCAGGTGGACTCTCAACCGCTGCGCCACCAGGGAAGCCCTGCATTTAATTGTTGAATAAACAAGTGCGGCTGGTATATAAGCCAGGGACCTCTGGTAGCGCTTTGTCAGTTTTCTTTGATCTCTGGAAGTTTTAAGTCCTTTTCCAGACTTCAGCTAATTGCTAGGGGACTTCTGCCCCCTGCTCCACCTGCTTTTTGCCTTGCTCATTCCCACCAGCTGTTTTGTCTGCCACTGCATAGACCTTGACATGAAAGTCATCCCCCTGTTAGTGTTCACAAGAAAGCAATCCCTTTTGATATTACTGAAGATTTTAGAGGGGCACACAGTGAAGTCTTATCACAGGGCATGCAGCTTTCCACCACTTTTATGGTTATTCTCTTTTCTTTCCCCTTCTACTCCCTTCTCACTCTTCCTCTCTTCTACAAACAAAGCAAGTCTTCTCTGTAACTCATGTTTAATTGATCCCTGAATTCTGATGTTTTGTGTATGAAAACATTCTTCTTGTTTCTGGGACTGACATCTACCCATTCAGACTAGAGAATGTCTTTTCTGAAATAAAAACATTTCTCTCCACAAGGAAAAACGCTAGGTACAGCTGCTAATATAATAAGTTAAAAAGTAACTCCCAAGCAGTTCATCTTTATAATGATAAGCAGCAAGAAAAATTGTTCTAGTGGGCTTCAATAAAAATAGCACCTTAGTACCTACTTTGCCTGGAAAGGATTATGCGCAACTTGAAAATACTAAAGCCTAGCTAATTATTATTCTATAAATAAAAGTAAATGAGGGGCTTCCCTGGTGGCACAGTGGTTAAGAATCCACCTGCCAAAGCAGGGGACACAGGTTCGAGCCCTGGCCCGGGAAGATCCCACGCGCCGCAGAGCAGCTAAGTCCATGCACCACAACTACTGAGCCTGCACTCTGGAGCCCACGAACCACAACTACTGAAGCCCGTGCGCCTAGAGCCCGTGCTCCGCAACAAGAGAAGCCACTGAAATGAGAAGCCCACGCATCGCAACAAAGAGTAGCCCCCTCTGGCCGCAACTAGAGAAAGCACGTGTGCAGCAACGAAGACCCAATGCAGCCAAAAAAATAATTAAAAAAAAAAGAAGAAGAGATTGGATGAAAATTAAAAAAAAAAAAAAAAGTAAATGAGAAAACGTGAGCAAAGGGAAAATACACTAAAGACAACTAAGATGAAGTCAGAATTAGGATAGTATATTAAATGTCTACTGAGGAATAACCAACAAATTTAGATGTGGATTTGTCAACAGTCATTTCAAAGTGGGAACCTAATGAATCCCATGACTCAGTTGCCATAAAGTTAAAAAAAGAAATGCTTCTCAGAAACCCAACTACCCACAGCATAAAGATTAAAAAATAAAACTTTCTACATCTTCATTAAAAAGATACTGGGGCTTCCCTGGTGGCGCAGTGGTTAAGGGTCCGCCTGCCGATGCAGGGGACACGCGTTCATGCCCCGGTCCGGGAAGATCCCACATGCTGCGGAGCGGCTGGGTCCGTGAGCCGCTGAGCCTGCACGTCCGGAGCCTGTGCTCCGCAACGGGAGAGGCCACAACAGTGAGAGGCCCGCGTACTAAAAAAAAAAAAAAAAAAAAAAAAAAAAAAAAGGATACTGTGTAATGAGGTAAGCAACTTTTCAAAAATATCCTTAGAGTAAACAAAAATATGAGTGTAAAAGAGTAGGTAAAGGCATAGAACCTAAGGGCACTTAATAAAACTGGATTTTTGAGAGAAATAGTCAATGCACTGATTTCTTTGCCACTTCAGTAGCACATGGAGTGCCAAGGAATATTCCTTTCCTTTACTTCTGTGGTTAGTATAATCACTGCATAGTCTTCTATGAGCAAGTCAATATAGTATTAATTTATTCTTAAAAAAAAGAATGTATTAAAATTCCATTCTTCGATTAATTGCATGATTTGGGACCTGGAGTACCTGATATTTTAAGAATATAAACTTATACCAACTGAGAATATAAATTGAAAGAAGAAAAGTCATTATAATATAAAGCAAAAACTGATTCTATTTTGATAAAATACAATATGGAGATGAAAAGACATAACTTTCATTGGATTTGTGTCTTAACCCAAATGTGTATATTTGGAATTGCTTCCTGAACGTGAACCCTTTGTATGAAGACACTGCTGTCTCTCATGAGGGACAGAATAAAAGAGGGGAAATATATATGTGACGCATCTAAGAGCTTCTGAATAAGACTAATTTAATGATTTAAAGATAAATGAATTGGAAACACATGTATTTATTTCCCCATAAAATGCATACTTACTGAAAAAAATGAGCTTCACAGCTTACAGTTTATGATGCGATGTCCTCCCTCAGTTTAAGCCATGTCTAAATTTTAATTTTATTAAAGCCATGTTAGTCTAATAGTATGCTTTTATAAAATAAAATCAGATCTATAAAATTTTAAAGTTTAGAAAGAACTAATGGGAAAATAGGATAAACAGTCAGAAACTTACATTTTAGAATCCCATCTCTAACTTTGAGTTGCTTTTTTGGCCTCACACAATACAAATATGAAGCAGGTGACTGAGAAACAATGTATAAATTATTCTAAAGCTAAATTGGTATGCCTTTAGCATACTTCCTCTCTCCCAAGACTCCTTTACAAAAGTAACAGCATAGAACAAAAAGGAATAAAACAAGGCTGTCATTCAGTCCACTGTCATACAAGTACTGGTCTACAAGTACTGGTATCAGTTCCTTGTCTCATTTTCCCTATGCCATATGGGTTTTAAATATTTTGAATATAAACCGAAGATCAAATTCATGGTCAGTAGATACGAGTTAAGATATTAACACATGTCTAAAAAAATGAAAAGTAGATGTAATTGTGTTGAAGGACAAAACAGATTGAAGGAAACTTCAACCCAGACCACTTGAATAAGGAACTTGCAGTGAAAGTAGAAGCTATTCTTTCAAGAAGAATCTTGGAGAGATTCTTCCATCTTGACAATTAAAAAAAAAAGAAAAAAGAGAAAGAATTACTGAAAAAAAATGTGTAAGAACAGAGGCTGAACCATGGGGCTTAAATGAAGATCTATTTATGAAACAGTTATATCAGTTGCCTTCTTTGTACCCACTCCTACCCACGTAGCTTTATTGAAAAACAAAAACTAGTGGTCTTCTCAATTGAATAACTGAGACATCAGCCTGAGGAGATCCAAGTGGGGATGTTGGTGCCTCAAGAAAACCTTGATAATTCTGCCTTTTTTAAGAGACTCTCAGTCAACAATTCTGCTCTCCCACTGAATACCGTAACATGAAGCCAGTCAGCCAGCCAATTCTACCTGAGTATCCAGAATTCCCAGACCAACCTCTCATTTATGGGTGAGTCCATTAGCAACATACCCACCTACCCAAAAGAGAGAAAACACACATGAGCTATCTGAAATAATTATTTTCTTTCATTTTCAAACATAAGTGGGCAAACAAGAGCCTCAAAACACAGAAGCAAAACCAATTTGAAAATCTATAGCTGATAGGAGAGGGTACAGGTCCCTTTCGCCAGCTGGGCCAATGAGCTCTTTTCCTGGGATTTTTAAAAAATGTTGACTTGGTCTATCTATAATCATGTAAGACTGATAGTTGCAAAATCCATAGTTTTTACTACCAATGCTCGTTTCCTACCGGGAGAAAACAAATCAATAGTAAGAAAGGAGATGAAAATAAGTGCCCAAAGAAAAGTAAAGATGAGAAAGTTTTGTCAGCATCCAGATTATATTCTGTTATAGCTGTTTCTGAGGTTCAAATACATCCATGCTTTGCCCACAGCTTAGCAGTCATGTAATTCTACTAAATTCCTTTCTTTTTAAGTTAGTTTGAAGTGATTCCTACCAAATACATTGTTTTTATATATCATCAAAGTAGACATTATATATTTTTGTGATGGGATATGACATTAGTTATGACAAGTCATAAAACCAACTGGAATTTACTTAACGCATATTTTCCCCACCACACTATTAAGATGCTATACACATATTCCAATGGCACTGCTGATTTCAAAGATGACTTTGGGATTCAGCTTTTGGAACTGCCTTCCGAACGCTTTATAGAAAGCATTATGGTGTTTCCAAAGATTCATATCATTGAGGGTAGTAAATATCATATTATCCTAGTTTCCAATTTTATAAATTAGTTAGTTAGAATGTGAAATCTTGGGTACACTGTGTATGGATGGGGGGAATGAAGATCAAACGAATATATTTAGCCTCAGTCACTCAACATCTTAACCTCTCAGCTAAGTGTCAAAAGGCACTATGATGTTTTGACCATTATGTTGTAAATCATTTTTGCCCTTAGTCATAATATATTTATTCTGAGTCCAGACTGGACTTTTATTTAAATATAATTATAAAGTAATAGAGTTTCTATTTGTTTAAATTAGATAGGTTATGCTGTGGCAATAATCGCAAGTTCTCATAAATAAATGTGATTTTTGCATTCATTCACAGAATACATCCAGCATCGAATGGTGAGGTTTAGCGGGTAAGGGTTCTAGCCACAACAATTCCAATATGGAAGGTTTTCCTATACCCCCAAGCAATTCTTAGACACTAGTTGAGTGTCTTACAATTCAACTCAATTCTGTCACTACCCGGAGACAGCATCAGATTCCACAGGTTAGGGGCTCAGTCCTACAAGAATGTACTGCCCCCCGCCTCCACCTCCCCCATACACACTTCAGACGCCAATCATGCTTCTGACAAACCAGCTATAGATCAGAGGTTCCCAGGACCTCCTCTGTGGGTTCAATTAATCTGCCAGAGCAGCTCACAGAACTCAGGAAACCAGTTTACTACTAGATTAGTTACTCATTACAAAGGATATTAAAGGATACAAAGCAACAGCCAGATGAAGAGATACATAGGGCAAGGTATGTGGGAAGAAGCACAGAGCATGTCACTCTCCTCCAATCCCCACATGTTCATCAACCTAGAAAGCTCTCCAAACCCCAACCTTCCGAGTTTCTATGGAGACTTCATTACATAGACATATTTATTAAATCACTGGCCACTGGCAATTAATTCGACCTTCAGCCACTCTCCCTCCCCAGAAGTTAGGGAGTGGGACTAAAAGTTCCAAACTTTTAATCACTTGATTGGTTCTCATAGCAACCAGCCCTCCTCCTTAGGTCCAAAAAATCATCTCATTAATGTAACAAAAGACAGCTTTGTTGCTCTTATTACAGGAAATTCCATGGATTTTAGCATCTCTGTGCCAGAAACATGGACAAAAACCAAATATATATTTCTTATAAATCACAATATCACAGGGGAAACAGAGCTTCTCTGTTAAAAGCAGGCACTCAAGGACCAGGATGACAGAGACAAAGTAGGTACCACCACCTTCTGGTTGTATCATGTGGAGATCTGACCTTGTTGGTCACCATGCAAGGGAAGAGAAAAAAACTAGAGAATCACACAAGTGTCTTTCACAGCCTTGGCCCAGAATAACATGTACCATTTCCTCCTCACAAAATGCTCATTGGCAAAAAGTAGTCATATGCCTTGCCTACCTGCAAGGAGGCTAAGAAATGGAAGGGAGTCAGTGGAAAACTGTGGACATCACTGTCTCTGCCACAGAGCCTGGGTAATGACCCTGCAAATTCACTTCAAGATGATCTTCACTAGTTCCCTATGATCAACAATTTTATATTGTACATCAAGATGCCTCTTTCATGTTATAAAACAAATCTACTGTTTAAAAAAATTGTGACAATTATTTCCAATTTGGCTTCTCACTTCTGAGAAATAAAGCACACCCATATCAGTAATGTCATATTTATGGAGAAAAGCTTTCAAATGGAATTACAGCCTAAAATGTTTTATCTCCTCAGTTAGGAAAAAAAAAATAAAGATTATGTAAATGACTTAATTTTGTTAAAGAAAAAGAAAAAACTAACATTTTTATGTAAGCATTTTTTTCTATTTTGATTCTATAAACTGTACTTGAATTTTATTTTAAATGTTCCCAAACCAAATGTGAAATGTTAGGTTATTTTCAAATTGATTGGTAAGCAACCTTATTTTTCTTACATAATTTATTTAAAGTAAGTCTAACTGATTTTATTCATTAAATGAAAACATGTTTTATATTATAAATACTATTAAGGATTGAATAAAAATACTCTAGAGTAAAATCTTTAATAATACACTGATAAAAAGATTTTATTTATTTAAAACCATTTCTTATTTACCATGAAAAGAGGTTTTTCAAAATTCCTACTGATTTTTAAAGATTATAGTGATAGAAATGGGTTGCTAAGAGAAAAAAAAATATATATATATATTTAGAAATTGTTAGTATAGAAAAAATATTATTTTCTGAGCTGATATTAAGAAATCTGCGTTCTCAAACAGGTTCTGTCCCCCTTTCTCTTGTCAGTAAATCAAGGGTTTGCTGGAAGATTACTGGGGCACAAATAGAGGACCGTCACAGGAGCCTCTCATCAGACAATGTACTAGCAGTGTGAGGGCACTGAGAGCACTTCTTCAGGCCAAATCACACTACAACAGACTCAGAGAACAAGTTCTCTTCATTCTGCATCTTTCCCTCTTCCATATGCTTTTGAATGATTTTTTTAAGATTACATCATTAATTAGGATAAAAAGGCAAAGTAAAACCTACGAGAAGAGATAGTATAGGTGAGTAAATTTCAAAAGGAAAAAAATACATAAGAAAACAAAATACAATGAAATATGGAAAAAGGGACTTCACCACAAAAGACTGGTTACCCAAGATATGATTATTTGACATGGTATGAAGAGCATCATCAGAAATGCATTTGCTAGGTCCTAAAATGCTTAATAGTGGCTTAGCTAATTAATCAATGTGGAAAATTTGTAAAAACAAAAATCCAATGCCAACAGTGGATATTTATTCCATCACAGTGTCAAAGTATTAACAGAAAACATTTACCTTAGTTCATAGATATTTTACAGGCAATTGTTAGGAATTATGGTTCTCACAAGAAACTCATCAGAATAATTCAAAATAAATTTCTCTGAAACCAAGCATATTTTTATATAGTATTTGTTAGCTATCTACTTATAACTCAATTCCATATTTTTTTTGCCCATTTTAATATAGGGTTATGAGTCTGTTTATTTTCAAGTTGTAGAAGCTTTTGCAAATCTAGGTATTAAGATTTTATCCATCAGATGCTTTGAAAGAGTTTTCTTTTAATTTATAAAATATGTTTTGAGATTATATTTCTTCTGCAAATTTAAAGGATAAATGAAAATTTTTTCTTCATAGATTACCTTAAAAAAGTCTTTTGAACCACTAGATAATAAAAAGATTGTCTTATATCTCATTTATTTTTATATAAATATTTTATTCTATTAAGAATTTATTTTTGTGCATGTTATGAGGATGATTCTCTATTTTATTTTCTTCCAAATAGAGAACCAGTTGTATTGACACTGTTAATTATACAAACCATATATTTCCCACTGAATTGAAAAAGTGCATTTATCGTAATTTAAGTTTCTCTATATAATAACATCTACACCGGCACTCTTTGTTCCACTGATCTATATATTTCTTTATTTTATGCCAATACCATACTGGTATGATCTGAGTAGCTCCATGTTATATTTTAATATCTTTAAAATAAGTTCTCAATCAGTTTTTAAGTAACTTTCAGCTTATCTCATATATCTAATCTTCTCTAAAACCTTATTAGTTTAGCCAATTCTGAACAAAATAGCCATTGGGATTCTAATTCAATTGCATTTAATGTATATGTTAATTACGGAAGTAATGATTGTTTATGATATTGCCTTCCATCTAATAGCATAGTCTGTTCTTTCACTTGTTCAGTTATAATGTTATTACTTTAAAATATTTTGCACCTTTATTAATAGATTTCCGGTTAATTTCAAAAGACTTTTAAAGATTTTATCAATAATATGCATGGTATTTTTATAATTTCATTTTAGTTAATTGTTGATAGTATAGATGAAACCTATTGCACTGTATGTGTTTATTTTTATTTACCAAAGCCATTTAATAATTCTAGTATTTTTTGCAAGATGCTATTAGAATTTTTCTAAATATTCAGTAATCAAGTTATATGTGCATATATACAAATGAATAAATTAATCTCTTTATAGAAGTTAATTATTTTTTTCTCTTAGCTGATTCACATTACAATGAAGAATTTCACTCCTCAAATATTTAAGTGGTTTGCAAAAATACAAAATAACAAAATAGGGTAAAAAAATTCCAGATGCAATAAATCAAAGAAAATGGAATAAATAATAAGTTTAGTCACATAAGGAAACAGAAGATTCTAGAATACAGGAGAGATATAAAACACACATCAAACTCTAATCCTCAAGACCTTTGTTATGAGTCAACAAATTCTGAGATTCTTTATTAATACTCCTAAATATGGACTTTAAAAAACCAAGTGAGGGGCTTGTCTGGTGGCACAGTGGTTGAGAATCCACCTGCGAATGCAGGGGACATGGGTTCGAGCCCTGGTCCAGGAAGATCCCACACACCGCGGAGCAACTAAGCCCATGCACCACAACTACTGAGCCTGCACTCTAGAGCCCGCGAGCCACAACTACTGAAGCCTGCACACCTAGAGCCTGTGCTCTGCAACAGAAGCAGCCACGGCAATAAGAAGCCTGCACACCGCAATGAAAAGCCTGCGCTCTGCAACTAGAGAAAAGCCCACGCGTAGCAATGAAGACCCAACGCAGCCAAACATAAATAAATAAAACAAATAAATTTATTTTTTTAAAAAAAGTGAGTTTCCTTATTTTTTTCTTCCTTTTACTGATGAGAAGTGGAAAAGGTTGTTGGAAAATAAGCAATGTCACTGACTCTTCTTCCAATCGATGTTTTTTATTCCCATGGGGGATAGTCTTGGATATCACACCATTTTTTAAATTAAGTATATTCCAATCAGAGAAAATCAGTCCTTTTGTTTATTCTTCAGTTTCCCTCCAGCAACCTTTTCTACTTCTCCTCAGTACAAAGAAAACATGAAACTATTCAAAGTTAAAGAACCCAATCTGGAGGAAAATATAAATCAGTGAACAGAAGCTTATTCTTCACTTCTTTATTGCTATAGACTGAATGTTTGTGTCCTACCAAAACTGTATGTTGAAGCCTAATCCCCAACGTGATGGTATTTGGAGGCAGGATCTTCAGGAAGTGATTAGGTCATGAGGGCAGAGGCCTCATGAATTAGTGTCCTTATAAAAGAGGCCTCTGAAATCTTTCTTGTTCCCTTCTACTATGTGAGGACATAGCAAGAAGATGACCATCTATGAACCAGGAAGCGGGCTCTCACCAGATACCAGATCTGCAGGGGCCTTGATTTTGGACTTCCAAGCCTCCAAGAACTGTGAAAAACAAAGTTTTTATTATTTATAAGCCACCAGATGATAGTATTTTTGTTATGGTAGTCCAAATTGACTAAGATGTTCATACTTTAAAATATACAGTAAGAACATGAATTAAATTTAATAAGATATCAAAACTGAGATATTAATACCCAGAATAGGCTAGAAAGGGGTATTTAAAATTGAAAAAACAAAGTGAGAACAAAACAACTTTACTGCAGAATTAATAATAAATTAGAAGCAGAATGATCAAAATATATGTGATTCAAAAGTTAACTGGCATAAATAAAAGTCTTGAGATAACCAACATAAATGCAGGATGGGCAAGACCAAGGTCATAAAGAAACTAAAGAGAAGATAATATACACGAAAGATAGATCAAGATGAACAAGATGAAGTAGAAAACACAGCAAATGAACCAGAAGATATGTTTGATGTTATTACATGAACTTGAAATGAAAAAAAAGGGAATCTGCACCTTGAGGACCACATAGAAAAGTTTGAGACAGACTGCTCAGTCCTAGTTTAGCCATAGAATGTCAAGGATTAAGAAAGAATGATTCAAGCATTCAGATAGAGAAAGAAATTAACCTACATGGATGGAAAAATCAAGCAGGCCTCAGATTTCTCCACAGAAATATACAGTGCCAGAAAACAGTTGCACAATGTGGACAAGTATGATGCAAGAACACAATACCCAGCCAAGCAGTTATTCAAGTAAAAAGGCAGCAGACAGATATTTTTAAACATGAAAAAAATCAGGATAAAAGAAAAGAAGCTTCAATGGCAAAACTCAATATTTAAGAGATAAAGTTAAAAGCAATCATCCCTGAATTTATCTATTGACATTCGGAATTTAAAAACAAATTGCTAATTTTAATTCCAGGTCTTTGTAATGCTGCATTTGAATCTCATCAGATTCCCTTATTTTTCTATTGTTCCTATTAAAATTGCCATCTATGTCTACCTGTTTTCTGGCACTGAATGTTACTATGGAAAAATCAAAGGCCTTCCTGGTTTTCTTCCAGAGGTTCTGCTTATTCTTTCTCTCTCCCCTAAGTGTTCTTCTAGGTAAACTGCTTTTTCTGTCTGGAAACTTGCTGCAGAGTTAAAATGGCTGCACAGTGTGGTTAGCCAGAGAGCAGCCCCGAGTCATGTTTCAAGTTGCTTTGGCTTTCATATTGCAGGAAGGGATTCAGAAGTTTCTATATGTCCCTTGCTGCAGGATCACTCTATATGGCCTTCTCTAAGAGCTGTCTGTACCAGGGAAGCTAAGAGTAAGCTGTCACAGAATTCTGAGACACAGCAAACCCACTGCTGATTGGAAGTGCTGCTGTCTCTACTCCATCAGTCAACAGCTGGGTGATGTGCTTGCCTTCAGTTCTATCCTAAAACACCAACAGGGAGCCTCTCTTCTCCATGGGGCTCTAATTAGTGTTCTCCTGGTTTCTTGGGTAGGAAAAATCTAAGCCAATTAGTGCACTATTCCCTGCTCTTCTTTTGTAGGCAGTGGGGTCCCACAGGTTCTACTAGTGCAGGAATCATCCTTCCACTTATCTCATGGGCCGTGTTCTGTTTAAAGATATCAGGATTCAGATCTTTTCTCCACCCTTTCTGCCACCTCAAGTCACTAAAATTTGGCGCAGCTTAGAGGGAAGCAAAGCCCTGTGCACACCCTCACCTCTCAGATTCCGGCAACAAACGGTTTTATGCTCATTCTCAAGCCCTATCTACCTTCTGCCCCACTCAGGAGAGGTAGTTAGATTGTAATGATGAGAGGAAAGAGTCAGAATGTGTATTCAGCCTGTGTGGCAGTCTTTGAAGATATGTACCATTCAGATGCATATCTCCTGCTGTGTAGACAGCCTCTGCTGCTGGATCTGCATCCAGATCCACCACTGTGTTTGCACGGAGGCCACACTTCCCACAGGCTCCTCCTAGCCAATGACCAAGGATGGTGGGGCAACCAAAGCAGGCCTGTGAAATTCAGGACACTTCTGAAGAGTATCTTCAGCTCAAGGACTCCTGGTTGTCCTGGCCAGTTCAAGACCCTTCTGCCCAAACATCCTCCCTTCCCTCTCTCCCATCTCAGGTATCAGACCTGCATCTCCCCCTTAGAGGAGCAGTGGGAAGGATGAGGGTGAAACCCTGAAAACTGGTTACTTATCAAAATAAGAACAACAGCAATAACAAAGCTTACCTATTTTTTATCCTGAAAGAGTCTTAAAAGTGAACGATAGCATATCTGGCAAGGTTAATATTCCCCTACCATCCCATTCTGTAAGTTTGGATATTTTATAAGAGTATAGGCAAAATGCATGAACTTTTGCTTGTGGCTAAGTGTGAAATAGGAATGGATAATTTTAAATAAAATAAGGTATAATTTTAAGCACTTTATACATATTAACTTATTTAAACTTCATAAAATTTTGAGATATTAAAATTATTTTCCCCATTTTATAGATGAAGAAAATGAGGCACAGAAAATGAGGTGAAGTAACTTTTTCAAGGCCACACATCCATGAAGGAGCAGAGCTGGGATTGAAACCCAGGCACTCTGGCTCCTCAGATGGCAAGATTTGTCATTATGACCTACTGTCTCTTCACATGTTTCATGAACTGAAGAGAACTGCAATCTCCCTATTGAGGTACAAATTAAGTACAAGCTATGTTCCCTTGCATTTAAGACTCAGTAAGCTCTCCCGGACTCACTATTCCTGCTCCACTTCTTCTTGCTCCTCTTCATGAACTTTAATTGTAGTCAAGGGACATTGGATTTTTCTGTTTCTCACACCTAAGTCTCTCTTTTCATATATTCATGATATAATCTGTATTCTGGCTTTCCCCAGCAAGTACCATGGCCCTCAACACAGGTATAAGTATTTTTCACTCAATAATTATATATTGATCACTTATCATATGCCCAGCACTTGGAAGACACTAAGCATACAATGGTAAAAATGACAGGCAAGTTCTTCATCCTCAAAGAACCTTATATTCTAGTGTCAGAGACTAGATGAATTAGATAAGTACAGATTTCAGACAATGTTATCAATAGAAACATAGGAGGGTGAAAGAGAGAGAGAGAGAGTAACTGGGGAAATAGCTTCTCTGATCAGATGACATCTTAGCTGAAATGTGAAGGATGGGAAAAGACTATCTGTGCAAACAGCCCAGGCGAGGGTTTTCTAAGAGAAAAGGAAAGCCATTAAAGGATCTTAAGCAGGATGATTGTTTGAGCTCTGGAAAAAAGAAGATGTTGGTATGGATGGGTGGTAGCAGTGATGACAAGAACTGTAGAGACTTAGTCAGGGACCAGATGGGTGATGCTAGTGGAGGCAAAGAAAGAATAAAAAGGATACCTCCTTAAGTTTGGGACTTGAGCAACTCAGAAGATGTTGGTGTGAGAAGCTGAATATATGGGAGAAAACTCCAAGACTGACATAAATTAGAAATTCTTAATCAACATCCAGTCAAAGATAACAAGTTGGTATGGTATAGAAGTCTGGAGCTCAGAGTCTGGCCCAAGAAGTGGTTCTGAGTCTTCCTACCATCAAGATGTGATCACTGGATTCTCTGAGCTCTCATAAACTTTGTGCCTTTCTTTTGCCATTTATCACATGACAGCTTTTGAAAAACATTCTGGCACGCATGGAAATTTCTATTTGAGTCATGTTAAAATACACAGACAAATAAAAGATACGAAAGCTTTTCCTACCTAATCTTACAAATTACTCTTCATCCATAAGCACCCAGGAGGTAAGTGTTGTCCTTAGCCAGTTCTTTAACTGTTATATCTATCTACTAGATAAAGCTCAGTGTTGTCCATATTTATATTTCTTGTAGCTCCTAAGACAATGATTCATTCAGAAATTTTATTTAATAATGCTATTATCGACACAAATGAATATCTGACCCCCAAGTTTTTTTGTGAAATAGTTTTACTTATTTTTCTTATGGGGCACTTATCGTTAGATAAATGTCAGCCATTAATGTTACTCAAGAGAAAGAAATGACTAACAAGTACTAAAGATATCACACTGTACTTTGGGAAAAAGAAGTAAATACCATCCCTGCTAAAAAACTAACAGAGCCAAAACCCCTTACTGAAGTTATCTGATAACTGAAGAGCATCTGTAAAGGACATCAAAAGCAAGAAGCAAATGTTTATAGCAAATTTTGCAAATTCATAAATAGGATTAAATTATTGAATGACAAAATTCACTTAACATATTTAAAACATATTGTTATTTTTACAGACATACCTTAGGAAAATTTCCATATATTAAATCCATATACTTCATGTTAGCTGAATAGTAACACGCATTGAAATATTTTATCATCCTATACATAATTATGTAAATAAATAAAACCATTATTTTCCTTTCTCTGTTATTGTTTTTCATTTCTTTTCATGGTTATTTTTCTTTCTTTTCTTGTTTTTTTTTTTTTTTTTTTGAAATGAAGGATATTTCAAAGTCATTCAAAAGGTTGTAGTGCTTTTAGGATTAATTGTATAATACAGTGCTGAAATTACAAATTGATTTTAAAGACTCTGCTAAAGTGTCTCTCTGTATTTTAAATTATCACTCAAGCTCTAGGAAGAGAGATTGAAAAGGCGATAAAAACAACCTACTTACCCAATAGTTTATTACCTTTAAAAAAATTGCTGGTGTTTGATTTCAGCTGATGTTACATAATATGACTCCCATGAAGATTTATAGTCTTGACATACGAAAAAGGGCTGCTTAAGCTCAATGCAGTGCTGATGTTTTATATCAGTAACTGCTAAACGTATTTATCATCAATACCTATGGTGTGCCAAACAGCTGTACTTGGCCTCCTTGAAATATACTGAACAGTTTTTATGGACCTATTAGCACTAATAATAATTTTCAACATGAATTGATAAAATAGAAACAGATTTCTGGCCATCATGACCTCTCCAGCAGGAATGGCTCTTCTTATCTGAATGCACCCCCCCTTTCCAATTTAATCCCTTAAAACAAAAGTCTAAACGTCAGCATCTATCAGTACTGTTTCTCCACCAGCTGCTAATACTAATATATGTGAGGTGCTCCTTTGAATATAAAAATTTTATTTCCCCACACTGTGTTCTCAGCTCCTGTTACAGAGGGTCCGGCTGGATATTTGCTCACACAGTTACTTATATTCACTCTTTTTGAGACAGGAGAGAGTAGCCAGCACTGAGTTATTACCTAGTTACTGACAATAATGATGATGCCTTAAAACTATTAGTATATAAAAATCACAAAATTACATATATATGATAACATACATGTATTATCTCATTCTCTCAACCATCCTGTGAATGAGACACCATCATGTCTATTTTTGAAGAGAGAAAACTGTTCAGTGGGCCAAAGTTACCTCCCTCAAGTCAAACAACTGAAAAGTGGGAAAGCCGACTCCCACCCTGGCCTTTTGATTGCACATATTTTCACCACGTAACACCCAATGTTCAGCCCAAGCTAGATTTATAACATTGACCAAGAGACTCAGAAGGCACATATGAAAAATTTGCAATAGACATTTGAGGGATTCATGTGATTAATAACATTTCAATTGCCTCAATAGGAGTACTAAAATTTCTCGGCAAGTTTGCAAAAGGATGGATTGGAATGGAATTTAGGAGAACTAGAAGGTTTATAAAGGAATCACAAAAGTGTCATGAAATGATATTTCTAGTGTTTTAAACTCAAAACATTTCTCCCCCACTGGACCCAAAAGCTAAAAGAAAGTATATTGAGAATTTGCATTTTGAAGTACACATACACTTACAGATAACTTCATGTCATACAAATATAGCACAGATCCTTTGATGTAAATTAATCTCATAGGCTAAAGCTGTGGCTTCCAGAGGTGATAAGAAAGTTTTAATTTATGTAGGAGAACTGATTTTCTCCCCAAACATATCACACCACTTACCCAATACAAAGAGTGCCCAAGTTATGTTGTACTCACTCTTACTGACTTTTCATTACATCCCTTAAAAAGTCCCAGGAGTATGTAAGGAGCAAACATCTTATTTAGAAAAAACATACCATAAGCAGAAGTAGTTATTGTCTCTTAGTAAATGTGGAGGGTTTTCTCACTTTTTCACGTTCTTCACTTTACATATTTTGCATTAATTTTTATTGTATCTCAGAGAGGAAAGAGCATTATGATGTTAAAACAGCAAAAGCCACATAAAGTATTGCAAACTTAAAGATACATAATATTAAAAATAAGGGAAAGTTAATTCACAAAAATGTCTTTTCATTTCTTTTAGTACTTTCCACTAAAAGTAGAAAGATCAGTGAACAGATCTGCAAGTAATACCGGAAAATAGAAGAATGTGTGGCTGGATCTGCTTCAGTAAAATCTTTGATGATAACTAAACATCAATCCATGTAACTAAGCAGACTGACAGTCTGGAGTTTGTAAATAGAAGATAAAACTCAAAAACATGTCTCTGAGTTGGAATCTTATTCAGGAAGAATCAGTGCAGCATAAAGATTTAAAAGATTAGATGTAAGAACAATCTCTTTTTCTTATAAGAGATGAATCCAGCAATTTCAAGAATGTGCTGGACTTAAAAAGTATTAATGTGCTGAAGTTACCAAAGCTGAGGCTTGATCAGACAAATATAAAAGTTTGTTATAAAAGTTTGGCTTTTTCTGGTGAAGGAAGCATATTTGCATATATATGTATAGGTAAATATAAACATGTGATATATATATATGTATATATTGTATATGAATATTAAGAGATAACAGCGCTTGTTTCAAATTAAAGAACCAGCATTGGCTGCATATTTCATATAAAATTATTTTAGAATAATGTATGCTATTCTGATATTTATATATGTATACACATTTATACATGTGTTCTGATATATATATATATATATATACACATATACATATATATATACGTATATATGGAGAGAGAGAGAGAGAACGACGTATTTACCATAATCTCTTATGTAAACTTGGGTGCTTTTGTATATGACATCTCTTTGTGACACCTACATTTTATCACTCAGCATTCTCAGAAAAAAATGAATGTCATTTGGAGGTTCTTTCTTAACTCTCCTTTTTCCTATGCTGAAATGGTTTATCATATCGCTATGAATTTGGTTTTTCGCCTCCATCTTAGTTATATAACCTATCTCTCTAGGAAAAATATTTTTCACAACGGTGGCTAACCTATTAAAATTGTGAGAATGAATATATTTTAAGAATATTCACCATAGAATGACTAAATTTGGGGGAAGGGGGGAAAATTTGGCTAACAGAGTTAAGATGCCTATTGAGCTATCTCTTCTGAATTTTCTTGTGTCTTAAACCCTTTTGGTTTTACATGGGCATCAGATTAGCCACTGTAAAGTGTGATTTCATTTATAGTCATATCACAGAATAAGATTACTTTCATTGACTATGAGATTAGAGCCTTCCCCATAAATGTGTATTTTATAGCTACTGTTAGGTGTAAGCAATCATAGCTTAAAACTGGAAGCAAACACATAAAAATCATACAGTTGATACAGGCTAGAGGCTCTTAGGTAAGTCACTCTTCATTTGCCCGAGTCACGATAAGTAGTGTTAACACTCTTGTTATTCATCAATAAAACAAGAAGGATGAAAGGAATGGGAGGGCACTGAGTGTGATAAATGCTAAATAAAATGTTTGGAAAAAGTGAATGTAGCAGTCAGGTAGAGATTAAAATACAACATATCCTTGGGTCACTCAGTTAAAAGGCTGAGTACATTCATCAGGGAATTCTATGATGTTTGGCAAACATGTTAATTATAGACATAAGGGAATCCTGACACAGGTAATATAAACACCCAGCCTTTATCATATATCATCACCAAGTATTATAAACTATGCCAAGGAAAACCATGTTTCTTTTTCAGCATAAAGAATGTGTGAAATTTGGGGTCATGGTACCAGCCCGAAGTGAAGAATTGTTAACCTCGTTGTACTCTTGTCAAGCACAGCTTGCAATAAATATTGAGATGAAAAGTTCAATCAAGAAAATATATTTTTATTCATATGCTGAACTATCTAAGAAAAGTAATACAGCTGGTATCTCCAATAAACAAAGAAGCAGGACACTGTCAAAAATGCAATATTATTTCTTTTAGAATTTAGCTAACAAAATATGCAACATTGTTTTAGACAAAGGAAAATATGAATATAGTGGGTGCATATATGGACTTGCAACATATAACACATTCTACTTAGTGAACACTAATATAATATGATGGTTTCAATACTATATACTCACCAACAGAAATCTATACTACATGCAGGCCACCCACCAACATTTTTGCCTGCCCGTTTCAAAATAATCCAACCTCAGTAGAAGTGAAAAGAGAATAGAAAAAAAAAAAAAGTAACCACAGGGTTCCTTTCTGGTACACTTTATAAGGTGAGCAGGAGGACGCTACTAAAACTTTAAGTAAGTTAAAGCCACATAGCATGACCATTAACTATTAGAAAGTATTAACAAGCAACAAATCATCCCAATACATTGCAAAGTGTGGGTGTCGTGTAGACCATGATAAAACAAACAAGAACTCACACATAAATAAGACCCATAAAGAATGGCCAACAGGCTGACAAATTACATATGAAATTTAGATTTAAATATAACCTCAGCCATAAGTCTGATTTTGCACTTCTATCCAACAATGGAGAGTCGAGCATTTCAACTTTAGATACAAAAGCTACATCTTTAAAATGGTAGCACTGCATAGAGGCAGGTTTGCTGGAAAGCTATTAAAACTTGAGTGTCCTTCACTTTACCAGCCCCTTCCAGGATGCTGAAGGTTATGTGGTTTTGCAAAATATTCTAAAGTTAAACATTTTGGCTGAATTTTGTTAAGAAATATGTTTTCTTCTACTCCAACTTTCCATTTCCATCCCCTCATTTTGGGTGACAATAGAATAGCCAAGGGCATTTTTGAAATTCAGCTAAAGGAAAATTATTTGGAGCAACATTAGTTTAGACTTACTGGAGTGTAGTTTAGGGATTTGCAGCAATTTCTGTGTAGAGTTAAGTTGCTGCTGCCACAGAATAGCTCCCACAGTCCTACCAAACACTGACAGAGCCAAAGGCAATACCATGATATGAACACATCTTTGAAGGCTTAGGACTGGAAGTATATGGATAGCAGAAGAGGAAAAAAGAGAGAGAGAGGGAGGGAGGAAAGGAGGGAGGGAGGGAGGAAAGGAGGGAGGGAGGGAGGAAGGAAGGGAGGAATAGAGCCAGAAACTAACCTTTGGATAGTTTTCCAATCACCAAACATGCAAAGTTATAAGTGAAGGATTTACTTCTCATCAATGCCTAGACAAAATATAAGTTCTCTCCTATCAGGAAAGAAATACACTCCATAATGCAGCATATAAACTGTAAGTGCACCAAACACTTTATTTCTTTAAGGAAATTATAATACATTAGAATTTTATCAGAAATTCTGTTTGTAGAACATAAGCCTGGCAGTATTCCTTCAGCTTCTATGTTTGTGAGTCAAATCACCTGCTTTCTGCATGCCAACATACTGGATCATGTTTAAGTACGTCTGACTCATGGTGGCCCAATGAAGTCCGAAGGTTCCAGATGAAAAGCTATACAAAATTGCTACAGATGCATCTTGAACACTTGTATACAAAATTGCTGCATCTGTATACAAGTGTTCAGTGACAAAATTCCTTACATGTTCATTGATCTAGCAATGTATATAGTATCAGAGTTTTGAGCTATGGTATTACATAGCTAAAGATTCCTGATTTGGACACAAATGAAGGTAACTCTTAATCATCCTTAAATTTATTTACGAAAACAACTAAGAAAATTCTGATTAAAACTTCATAGAATATGAAGCAAAATGATAAAATGATCAAGAAAAGCAACAGAATTTATTCTGAAACCTTATAGCCGATGCATGAAAGTTGATAGTTTATTTGAAAATAAACCTAAAATTTTACTTGACATCACTTCACATTACTTGTGAGGCTGAAACTTTTCAGATCCATCAATTAAAAAAAAAACAACCCAGTAATTTCCATCAACTATTTTAGAAGACAGACTGAATTATTGCTCTACATAAAGAAATTACAAAATCACTGTCATATGAAGAAGCTATTAAAAGATTATGCAGGGGCTTCCCTGGTGGTGCAGTGGTTGAGAGTCCGCCTGCTGATGCGGGGGACACGGGTTCGTGCTCCGGTCTGGGAGGATCCCACATGCCGTGGAGCGGCTGGGCCCGTGAGCCATGGCCGCTGGACCTGCGCGTCTGGAGCCTGTGCTCCGCAATGGGAGAGGCTGCGGCAGTGAGAGGCCCGCGTATGGCAAAAAAAAAAAAAAAAGATTATGCAGGGTATTCCCTACAAAAAAATTTCAGGATAAAAAGTATTATAGACATTGGTCAGGCAGTTAATTAATAAAAATACTACATTTTTATATGGATTTTGAAGTGTTACATTTGTTAGCTTTTAAAAAATTTTACTTCTTGTTATATCTATTCTTATTCTAAATAGTTACTTCTGAATCTAATTTTGGTTTTAATGCTGTGTTATTTTTCATAAGGAAGGCTCCTAAAATTTTATAATTTAGGTTTCACGTGTCATAAAAATTAGATTCACACCCACAGGCCCCTGGCTTTGACAGTATAAGAGCTGGGTTCAATTTTCAATTCAGCAATTTCCAGGAGAGGTGATATTAAGCTATTACTTAGGATAATAAGAATACCTCTGTCACAGATTGTTATAAAAATTAAGTGAAATACACATATTGTAGTGTAATGTAATGTGTCAAACTCTATAATGGAAAGATGTTACTTTTACTATCATGCAGTTGAATTCTCTTTTAAAATGATGATTGTTTCTGTTTTCATGGGACATGAAATGGCATCTATAGTAAGGGACAATCAAGAAAAACTGACCTAAACCACATGATTTAACTTAAGTATATGGAAGACTTTCCCAACAGTGGAAAATTTTAAATGTAGCCATGAGCTACTATGGGAAATGATCAGGCTATCATATAATCCCTTGAAATTAAATCTTTCTGAAGGGTCAATGTAAATGGTTCAAATTCTTCATGAAATAGTCTGAAATTTCACTGAAAAAGGGTAGTGACTTATTTTAAGGACATTCATGTATTTTTTCTTACTAAAAAAGTAATACAAGGCCTTTTTGGGAAATTATAAAATAATAAAAGACAAGATCACTATCATCTACAAGCTGGTGATTTTAACTTCTCTAATGAGAAAACATATATACATTAATAACTCTTGAAATGTAAGTTAAAAATCAACTCTTGGGGCTTCCCTGGTGGCTCAGTGGTTAAGAATCCCCCTGCCAATGCAGGGGACACGGGTTCAAGCCCTGATCCGGGAAGATCCCACATGCCGCGGAGCAACTAAGCCCACGTTCTGCAACTACTGAATCGCGCACCCCTAGAGCCCACGTACCACAAACTACTGAAGTTTACGTGCCTAGAGCCCGTGCTCCGCAACAAGCCAAGCCACTGCAGTGAGAAGCCTGTGCACCACAACAAAGAGTAGCCCCTGCTCGCAGCAACTAGAGAATGCCTGTGCGCAGCAACGAAGACCCAACGCAGCCAAAAATTAATTAATTAAAAAAATCAACTCATGATCTCACCAACAAAATGCCAGTCGTACATACTTCCTCATTATAGTCAGTACCCCCTCTGGTATCTGTATCTCAATTCCTCATGTGTCATCCACCTCATGTCTCATTATTGCCCAATTCTATTCCTTTATTCTATTCTCTTCATCTGCTTTCCATCACCAACATATTTTAATTTTTGCTTTTAGGTCATTTGTTTTGAAACTCTCACCTTGTGTGTGTTTCCTAAATGTGGAAGATCTAATAAATGAAAATACAATTTTATATTTATATCTGTTGTCACATAACTTGGTCATTGTTTTATACCATCTTATGTATGATATTCATTTTCCAACTAGCCTGTAACATTATTTCAGATAGTGTATAAAACAGTATTAGATTTAACTACAACTAACACTGAAATCGAAATTCACAATGGCCCTAACAAGAAGCCCTGTTTTGCACACATATGAATTCTGGGGGGTGAGGGGACTGGAATAATGACTCTACTCCCACAAAGTCCTCAGGGACCCAGCTCCTAAAGCTGCTACATTACCCAGCGCCAGGGGCACTATGCATAAAGGCTACATGGTGAATTGTTGCCCAATGGAGTTGTGCTACAATGCAACTCTTTGGGGTTTCTCCAGCCACTGCTCTAACATTCTTAGGGGTGGCCTCATGCTTCTGGTCCAAGATGGCCTATACCCATGCTTCTGGCAGCAAAATGAGAGAAAAGAAAAGGAGGACAAAGACTATATTCATCTCTTAAAAAATTTTCCCCAGAAGCTGCCACAGAACTTGTCTTTCAGCCCAATGGCTAGAGTATATGACTTCCACATGCCCACAGCCATCTGGAAGGGGAGCTGGGAATTGCATTCTGTGTGTGGCAAGCTCTGGGTAACTATAGGGGGAGAGAAATGGGAGCAAATAAGAAAATGAAATGAAGTTGCCATTATGAGGATGAAAACAAAGGAAAAGAGATTTCAGAACTGGGAGTGTTTTGCCCTATTTTTCTTAGACTATACATGAATATATAGGCTTATTGGAAATTTAAACTTTTGTGTGAAATACACAAGTGCATAATAAACAGAAAACATAAATTTGTTTTCTTCTGAAGCAATACAGAAATATAAGACATTCTTAATTTTTCAGTAATATAAAGGTGTTTTTACAAAGTAGAAGATATAATACTGAGGGAGAATGCACATTTTTTTTTTAGTTTCCAATATGTCAATTATATTGTATTATGGCCTAAGTGCTTAACACATACCAGGTACTACCTGCAAATCAAGGACTTCTAAATGTATTGTGATTAAAAATGTGTATTTCTTCAGTGTATCAACTATGCACACTTTTCTTGGAAGGTGGCAGTGGGAAGAGAAAAAGGGCAGTAAAGGGTGAAAGGATGAGGCCTCATGAATAGTTTTCACTGAAAGAGAGGCTTCTGAAAAGTGCTGGAGTGTCACAGACTTTTCATCTTACAGCTGGTGTGCAAAACACTCTCTTCATTTTCTTCACTAGAACTGGCATAAACACTACTGTACTGAAATGACATACCCAAGAGGACACTAAACAAGATGTGTCCAGAGATGTTCTGAAGCTAACCTTCAAAACTAGAGTATAAAATGGTGTATGCAAGTTTAAATATTTCAAGGGAAAAAGGAAGGAAAGAATATGAATATAATTTTCTTTGACTTTGAGGAATAAAGCATTCTTTTCTTTCCACTCTGCTTCTCTCTTCGATTCTCTGAGAAAGGGGTTAAATCTAAAACTAGAGTTGGAAAGGAATCTCAGCGACGTTTTACCAGCAAGTGGCCCCACGTGCACCTGTGAGACACCTTTCCTGGGGCTGCAGACGCAAGAGGGATGTGTTCATTGCAGCTTACAACAGATGGAACCAGTACAAGCAAAAAGTAATTTCTTATATAAAGTCAATGAATCTAAACCTGTCTGATGTTGCCCAAGGATAATGTGAAATAGACTCAGATAGTTCCAAACCACAATATTTGGGCTTTAGCATGATCTTGTCTGGTAACGATTTAAATTTGATAACAGGCCAGATTTCCAATTTTTTTATCCCCTCTTTCCCCAAATTGATGTAGAGAGCTATGAATTTATCATGCACCAAAATCATTTAATATTTGTGTCCTACCATTTTACAGATAGATCATATTTTCAAGAAAAAGAAAAACTAATTTCATGTTCATATTTTCCATTTGTTGAACCCATAACAAATATTTAACTTTCTGATGGTTAACTTTCTACAAGCTTGTTTCAGTTAGCAGAAAGAAATGTGACTCTATCCGTGGCTCACAAAAGCCCCATGTGTGGTACAACACAATTTTGAGAAGAGACAGATGGAAAGAGTTTATTCTCAGTGTGAAAAGCTATAATTTATTCCTTGGTAAATAAATGAATTAAAGACCATTCACATTTGAATTTGCCCAGAAACAAATGTGAAGGGCCTTCTCTAGTATACGATGGTAGTTTGAGCATTCTTTTATATAAACAAGGTTTGAGCCACCATTGGCATTGGAATTTGGTGAATAATAAACAGTGGAGGGGCCTGATTCCTACTACTAGCCATTGGGAGCCTGCAACAAACTAGTAAATGTGTTCTAGAGCCATGTGCCTGGCTCTGGTAAAATAGTTAATATGACATTCACATTGACACAAATAGAGGATGACAGGCATTTTACTCTCAATGTCATTATGCTATGTGAAAAGAGGTCATGGGATTGGTGAATACAAGACTTCCCAACTTTATTATGACGAATTTTATTTCTCCAATATTTTAACCAAATTTTCGCGTGACATGGTTTCAAATCTCCCCAACGTCCTAGTCATTTCTGAATAAATGACGGTCTATATCTCCCTCAAAGTATAATACCCCAATTGAGCATCATGAGTTGAGCATGCTCTGACTATTCTCACACTGCAGAATAGTGGGTCTAATACCAGACTTTATCTAGATTTTATTTTTTTATCAACACAGATATCATGGTAACTATTTGTAGAAAACTAAAGCAATAATAACAACAACAATAAAAAATGAAAGGGAGAAAAACACACAACCACTTGAACTCACCAGACCACAAGCCCCACCTGAGATAGGAATGATGTCTGGTGTTCTACTACTTCCCCAACACCTATATTCTGACTATGAGATAGTGCTCAATAAGTGTTTGCTGATTGAATTATACTGTAGGATAATGGATTTGGACCAAACTCATTACCAGAACTATCCAGATAAAATCAGAATTAGTGGTGATCTGTGGAGAAACAGGCTTTCCAAGACAGTGGAAAGGTGAAGGCTGAGAAATTATTCAAAACACCAGATATGTATACCTTCTCAAGTAAGCATATGGTTGTGCTAACACTGAGTGTGGTGGAAGAGCCAGGAAAATCCAGTGATTGTAAACATTCCCTGAAATAGACACACCTGGTTTTCTAACGTAGGCTCTCCAAATGGTCAGTTTAAAGGGATGAAAAGTGAGCGTTTCAGATCTGGCAGTTGTAACTCATGGTCATTACTTCTGTGAATCAAGAGAAGCTCAGGTGAGCTTTGTCCTATGAATTCCTGCTCTGTGTGAACTTATTACTTCCTATAAGAATTTACATCTTATCTAATTGTTTGGAACTTCATTTACCTTTATACTTTGCGTGTGTGTATTAGGAAGGGTTTCTTCCTAATCACCTAGAACTCACCAGAATTCAAGCAGCTATAAATTTAAAAACCAAACATATTAATAGGCATCAACATTCCCTATAAATAAGTATATAATATTTTGCCTCCAAAAACATTAAATGAGATGGAAAAAAAGCTTAAATGTAAGTAATGAAAAATAAAATGTAATTATATGAGGCAAGAATAAGGAAATCAGGATTTGTAGTTGTGCTGACAGAATGCCATACGAGACCAAAAGGTCTTTTGGTATATATATATATGGACAAAATTCTAACAATTATCAATACCTACAGGTAACTGATAGATGATAGCTAGCTAGCTAGGTAGACAGATATACAGGCAGACACACATGCATTCCAAACTACGAAAGGTTAAGTACACAGGATTTCAATATCACATATACAAGTAGACGCTGGGGTTTTCATGAACAAGTAAGGATGAGAGCCAACACTACAGATCTTGTACAAGGTAAGAAGCAGGAACAAAGAAACCCAAGTTTATCCACAAATCCAGGAACCAGAAAGGAGTTGTCTCTTCCATGAAAAGATAACCAGAGTTAGTGAACTAGAAAAAAAATTTTGCACCTTGGCCTGGAAATACAACACAGATATAGGCCACATACTCTGGGTCATGAGTTGATAAAGAATACCTACCTTGTACAAAAAGTGTGAAACATGAATTCGCACTTACTCATAAGGCAGAGAAACCTGTGTCAAGAAACAAACAAAAGAATTGGTCAATTAAACCTGTAGGGATATGACAGAAATAAACAATATATAGACATAGGCTGTTTAAATTTCAAAATCATATGTATGGAGTGGAGGTAACAAATTCACAAAAAGAAATGAAAACAATGATCAATAAAAATCCAGGAAAAATATAGCGTAAGATGATAGGATTATAATCAAATATATTAGCAATTATAATCAATAAAAATCAATTAAACACATTCATTGAAGTAGAGATTCTGAGATTTGATTATCTGCAATATCACTATATTTACTAAAGACAAGTTTAAAACATAATGACAAAGAAATATTCACTTAAATAATGAGGGAAAAAACAGGCAAATATTTATCAAAATAATGCTTGATAAAGCTATTAATAAAACACAAAAATGATTAATAGGGAGAAAAGGTGACATTATTCACTGATACAAGAAACAACGGCCTATGACGATGTAACAATCATAAGTATGAATGTTTCTAAAAATAGAGCCTCATACTCTTCAAGGCAAAAATAAAACAGAGAAATTGAAAAATCCATAATATCTTAGGAGATTTTCATATACTCAGCTCAGAAACTGATAGATCAAATACCTAGAATATTAGCAAGAATGTAGATTTAAACAGCACAATCAACAACATTGATCTAATATACAAATATGCATGCAACAGATACAGAATATGTTACTTTTTATTGATGTATAGTTAATTTACAATATTACATAATTTCAGGCATACAACATAGTGATTCAATATTTTTACAGATTACCATATGAAGTTATTATAATATTACTATATTCCATGTACTGTGCATTACCTCCCTGTGACTTATTTATTTTATAACTGGTACTTTGTACCTCTTAATCCTATTCAACATTTTGACCATCCTCCTAACTTCTACTCTCTGGCAACCACTAGTTTTTCTGTGAGTCTGTGAGTCTGTTTCTGTTTTATTTCTTCATTTGTTTTATTTTTTAGATTCCAGATATAAGTGAAAACATACACTATTTGTCTTTCTCTGTCTGACTTATTTCACTCAGCATAATACCCTCCAGACTGGCAAGACTTCATTCTTTCTTATGATTGAGTAATATTCCATTGGATACATACATCACATCTTCTTTATCTATTCATCTGTCCATGGACACTTAGATTACTTCCATATCTTGGCTATTGTAAATGACAGTGCAATGAACATAGGAATGCATATATATTTTCAAATTAAGTGTTTTTGTTTTTTTCTTTTTTGGATAAATACCCAATAGGGGAATTTCTGGATCATATGATAGTCCACTTTTATTATTTGAGGAACCTCCATATTGTTTTGTACAGTGGCTGCACCAACAGTGCACAAGGGTTGCCTTTTCTCCATATCCTTACCAACACTTGTTATTTCTTGTCTTTTTGATAATAGCCATTCTGACAGGTGTGAAGTGGTATCTCACTGTGGTTTTGATTTTCATTTTCCTGATAAAGGTTAAAAATCTTTTCGTGTATCTGTTGGCCATCTGTGTATCTTCTTTGGAAAAATGTTTATTCAGGTCCTTTGCCCATTTTTCATCAGATTGTTTGCTTTTTTGATATTGAGTTGTATGAGTTCTTTATATATTTTGGGTATTAACCTCTTATCAGACATATCATCTGCAAATATCTTTTCCCATTCAATAGGTTTCTTTCTTATTTTGTCAATGATTTCCTCTCTGTATAAAAGCTTTCTAGTTTGATGTGATCATGCTGGTTTATTTTTGAGTTTATTTTTTTTTACATAGTGTGAAAATTAGTCTAGTTTCATTCTTTTACAAGTAGCTGTCCAGTTTTCCCAACACTACTTACTGAAGAAACTCTTTTCCCCATTGTATATTCTTGCTTCTTTTGTTGTAGATTAATTGACCATATAAGTGTGGGTTTACTTCTGGGCTTTCTATTCTGTTCCACTGATCTATATATCTGTGTTTGTACCAGTACCACACAGTTTTGATTACTATACCTTTATAGTATAGTTTGAAATCAGGGAGCATAATGCCTCCAGCTTTGTTTTTCTTTCTTAAGATTGCTTTGTCTATATTTGGGGCCTTTTGTGGTTCCATACAAATTTTAGGATTATTTTTTCTAGTTGTGTGAAAAATGCCTTTGGTGTTTTGATCTGGATTGCACTGAATCTGTAGATTGCTTTGGGTATTATGAATATCTTTACAATATTAATTCTTCCAATCCATGAACATGGAATATCTTTCCATTTATTTGTGTCATCTTCAATTTCTACAATGTCTTATAGTTTTCATAGTACAGGTCTTTCACTTCCTTGGTTAAATTTATTTCTATATATTTTATTTTTTGATACAACTGTAAATGAGATTTTCTCTTTGATTTCTCTTTCTATAAACATTATTAGTGTGTAGAAATGCAGCAGATTTCTCATTTGTATCCAGCAAATTTACTGAATTTATTTTTTCTAATTTTTATTTTGGTGGAGTCTTTAGCATTTTCTATATATAGTACCATGTCATCTGCAAATAGTGACAGTTTTACTACTTCCCTTCCAATTTGGATGCCTTATATTTCTTTTTCTTATCTTATTCCTGTGGCTAGGACTTCCAATATTATGTTGAATGAAAAGCAGCAAGAGTGGGCATTCTTGCCTTGTTCCTGATTTTAGAAGAAAATGTTTTAGCTTTTTACCTTTCAGTATGATGTTAGTTGTAGGGCTGTCATAAATGGCCTTTATAACGTTGATATATGTTCCCTCTATACCAACTTTGTTGAGAGTTTTTATCATGAATGAATGTTGCCAAATGCTTTTTCTGCATCTATTGAGATAATCATGTGATTTTTTTTAAAATTAATTAATTTATTTTTTTGCGGTACGCAGGCCTCTCACTATTGTGGCCTCTCCCGTTGCGGAGCACAGGCTCTGGATGCGCAGGCTCAGCAGCCGTGGCTCATGGGCCCAGACACTCCGCGGCATGTGGGATCTTCCCGGACCGGCACACGAACCCATGTCTCCTGCATTGGCAGGCAGACTCTCAACCACTGCACCACCAGGGAAGCCCTAATCATGTGATTTTTATCCTTTGTTTTGTTAATGTGATGTATCACGTTTATTTATTTGCAAATATTGAACCATCCTTGAATCTCTGGAATAAATACCACTTAATCATGATTTATGATCCTTTAAGTGTATCTTGGATTTGATTTGCTAATGCTTTGTTGAAGATTTTTGCATTTATGCTCATCAGAAATACTGCCCTATAATTTTCCTTTTTATTGTGTCTTTGATTTTGGTATCAGAGTAATTCTGGCCTCATAGAATGAGTCTGAAATGTTCCCTACTCTTCAATTTTTTGGAACAGTTTGTAAAGGATACATATTAACCCTTTAATATTTGGTAGAATTCCCCTGTGAAGCTGTCTGATCCTGGACTTTTGTTCGTTGGGAGTTTTTGATTATTGATTTAATTACATTACTTGTAATCAGTATGTTCAGATTTTCTGTTCTTTCCTGTTTCAGTCTTGGAATATTGTATGTTTCTAGGGATTTAGTCATTTCTTCTAGGTTGTCCACTTTGTTGACATACAATTGTTTGTAAAATTCTCTTATGATTGTCTGTATTTTATTATATTGGTTATAAATACTCTTTCATTTCTAATTTTATTAATTTGGGCCCTGTTTTTTTTTTTTTTTCCTTGATGAGTCTGACTAAAGGTTTATCAATTTTGTTTATCTTTTAAAAAAACAGCTCTTAGTTTCATTGATCTTTTCAATTTGGGGGAGGGTGTCTCTATTTCATTTATTTCCACACTGATCTTTATTATTTCCTTCCTTCTTCTAATTTTGGGTCTTGTTCGTTCTTCTTTTTCTAATTCCTTTATGTGTAAAGTTACGTTATCTGAAACTTTTTTTTATATCTAAGGTAGGCCTGTATCACTATATACATTCTTCTTAGGACTGCTCTTGTTGCTTCCCATAGATTTTGGAAAATTCTGTTTCTAATTTCATTCATCTCAATTTTTAAATTTCCTCTTTAATTTCTTCATTGACCCATTGGTTTTTTAGCAGCATGTGTTTGGTCTCCACATGTCTTGTGTTTTTTCCAGTTTTCTTCCTGTAATTGATTTCTAGTTTCATACTGTTGTTGTTGGTACAGATGCCTGATATGATTTCAATCTTCTTAAATTTATTGAGACTTGTTCTGTGACCTAGCATGTGATATATCTTGGAGAAGGTTCCACGTGCACTTGAAAAGAATGTGTATTCTACTGTTTTTGGTTGGTATGTTCTATAGCTGTCTATTAAGTCCATCTGATCTAATGTGTTAAGACTAATGTTTCCTTACTGATTTTATGTCTGGAGATCTATTCATTGACACAAGTAAAAGTCCCCTACTATTAATTGATCACTGTCAATTTCTCCCTTTATGTCTGATAATATTTGCTTTACATATTTAGGTGCTCCTATGTTAGATGCATGTATGTTTACAAATGTTATATCCTTTTCTTCGATTGATCCCTTTATTATGGAATTCCCTTCTTTGTCTTTTGTTATAGTCTTTGTTCCAAAGTCTATTTTTTCTGATATGAGTAATTTCCCCAGCTTTCTTTTTGTTTCCATTTGCATGGAATATCCTTTTCCATTCCTTCATTTTCAGTCTGTGTATGTCTTTAGTTCTGAAGTGAGTCTCTTATAGGTAGCATATAGATGGGTTTTCCTAAAAAAAAATCCATTCAGCCACCCTCTGCCCTTTGGTTGGGGCTTTTAGTCCATTTACATTTAAAGTGATTATTGAAAGGTATATACTTATTGCCATTTTATTATTTTTGCACATGTATGCAAACTGCATGTGCCTGCCTTGGGTGGAAGGGTGGAAGCTGAAGCAAGCATGCGCTAGGGCTTTTTTCAGGGTGTGCCAGGGCCAGCACCTTGGCAAGGTGGGCTGAATACAGAGCCCGGCACATATCAGAGCACGGCTGCCACTTTGGTGGGGGTTGGGCAGGGCTGGAACCTGGGTGGGCCAGGACCTCTCCTGGGGCATGCTAGAAGCTGCCACTTTGGCAGGGAGGTGGGGGGAGTGACTGGAGCCAGAACCCTTCCCAGGCCAGGGCTTCTCCTGGGGCATACCAGGGGCCACCACTTTGGAGGCGTGGTTGCAGCCACAGCCGAGTGTGGGATGGGGGAGGGGTACTGATGTGCCTTAGCAGGACATCTGGCGCTCCAGGCACTTTTTGACCTGCTGCCTCTGTGCTAGGACTTGGAATGAGCAAATTTAGGTGCATGAGATTTTAAAAGCAGAGTCTTAATTTCCTACAGCCCTCTGACTCTCCAAGTCATAATAAGCCCTGCTATATTTGAAAACCAATTAAGGGGGCTCCTCTTCCCAGTGCTGGTTCTGAGGGTTGGGGTGTCTAATGTGGGATTCAAATCCCTCACTCCTTAGGGAGGACCTCTGAGTTTGTGATATCCCCTTCCTCTTTTGGGCCCACCTGGGGTGTGGGTCCTGACTAGATCACTTGTCTTCCCCTCCCATGCATCTCAGTGCTTTTTTTTTTTTTTTTACTTCATTATATCCTTAATAGTAGAAAAGCTGTTCTGCTAGTCCTTAGGTCATTCTCAGAGAAAGTTGTTCTATATGAGGTTGTAGTTTTGGTGCATTCATGGGAGGAGGTGAGCTTAGGATCTCCCTACTCGGCCATGTTGATCCCACCTCTCCCAGAATACACATTCTTTGAAGTACATATGAGTTATTTCAGAAACTGATCATGTAGCAGCAAAACAAGGAAGCCTCAATTAACTCTAAATATCAATATGAAAATCATATTGATAATAATAGGGTCTTGCAGATTCTTTTAAGGGAAGCCATTGAGGTTTTTTTTAGCAGAGGAGTGACATGATCTTTCTTAAGTTTTAAGGGTCATTGTGCTGCTGTATTGAAAAGAAATTGTAAGATTGAAGAAGAGTCACAGATGAAAGCAAAAAAGCCAGATTTCTTGATGTACAGATGATTAAAGAATCCAGAAACAAAATTAGTGCAACAAAACAGTGGAAAAACTATTCATGAAAGAAATATTCACTTCATAGGAATTAGGGTGAAATATCCATTACATAGAAATACAAGTTCTATGTAGAAGAAAATTATAGTCCTGCTCTAGAGTTAATGCATAATAGAAATGTAATATATGCAGGTTTTCTGAACTATTTTCTAGTTTTAAGAAAAACAAATTTAAGAGAGTTGGAAAAAAGCCAAGAAACCCCATCATTGTGTTAAGCCCTGATGAATCAAATTGGCTGGTAGCTTCTGTCACCACTCTCTCACAATCTTTGAAATTGATTGCTATATGAAATTAGGCTCCTTGGGGTCTTGGATCTCACAATGGCTTCAGAAAAAAAAAATGACTCACTGTTTACTTACCAACATGAGTTAATTTATCAAAAAGAAGGTCACTTAACAAGGTGATTTATCATCTTCTACCATGTACAGTGCTCATATTCCAAGTTCTCCAAAGAAAACACTAAAGTCTACCATCTTCTAGATAAAAAATTAAATGAATGAGGAAGTGGCCAAAGGAGGGTCAGTAAGAGAGAGACTACCCTTTGTTTAAATACTGAGTTTTATATGAAAGACTGGAACAGGATTTTCTAAAGGACTTGAACTTATTTAACCATATCTTCTAATTTTGAAATCTCTCATTCTACTTCTCTCCTTTCCTTGAAAGTAGCTGAGTGTTGGCTAAACTTAAAATCACTTAGATTAGATTTACAACACAGTTCTTTAAAATTGTAAAGCAATTAAGAAAATTTCTTAACCACCTTTTAGATTTGCTTCTTCTCTGGCATATACACACAGATTTACACTACAGATTTTTAAATTTTCTGATCCAAAAACTACTTTTTTTTTTCTCCACCAGCTACATAAAGTTTCCCTGCTAATCATTACAGCTATATTCCTTACTGTCTTGATATTTCACAATTTCCTTTTGGAGGCCTTAAGAAGGAAAACGTAACTTCTTCCACTACGTAGTCATTTAGTATAATTTGGGATTGTTGATCTTTCCCTCATCTATCCTATGCCATAGCATCATGATGGTAAAACACTACCATAAAACTAAGAATTATATGTGCTCCTTAAACTATCGTATATTACCAACTGGAAAATATACCATAAGAAAAGGTGACCATTACACTGTTAGTTGAATAACATGCCTATAAAAAGAAAACAATTTAGATTTAAGCAGATAGTTATATAGAGTAAAAGAAATATTTGGGTGTTCTTTGGGATTATTCATTTCAACAAAGTCTGTCATGCTCAATAAGTTCCAAATGACAGTGTGGGAACATGTGAAATTGAAATTAGACTGCCGGAGAAATCTGAGAGGAGATATAGAAAATCAGAACATGCTATGCACAATCCCCAGCTCAGTCTTAGAGTATCATTTTCATTATCAGTCACCTGATACCTTCTTCTCAGAATTTCCACTCCTAAATTGTGTTTGTTCTTAGAAATTGATAAACTATATAATAAACTTAATAAATGATTTTAAGCCCAGACATTTGGAACTGAAATATTTATATAAAACATTAAATTTATAAAAAATGATACCTAAAGTTTCAAAATACCTTATATAATAATACAAGTCATTTTCAGTTGAATTTTGCTTAGAGAAAAAGTCTTTTAAAAAGGAACAATGATTAAATGTATTTAACTAACATTTAATCTCTCTTTTATATGTTTGTATACCAACTGAAATGTCCAAATTATATTGAAACAAATGTACTTATATCCATGTATTTAACAACCATTTTATTAGATTTTCCCAAGTACAGAGCTCTATGCTAAGGATTGTATGACAATATAAGGATAAATGAATTAATATCTCTTTACTCAAAAACTTTTCAACAAACAGAAGAGTTGTAAATACAAGTAAATATTTTAACATGGAGGCTGATAATCCTGCCATAGGTGAGATCAATATTGTACGATAGTTCATTTTTCATTCAGTCATTCAACAAGTAATAACAGAATGCCTCCTAAAAAACCTGACACTTTTCTAGGTATGATGGATAGAGAGAACAAGACCAACAAAGAGAAAATTAATTACTTCACATGATTATTTTAAATAATGTGTAATCATTCATTTAAAACAGGGCTCCAGTAAAGAGGACTAAAGTTAGTTTAGTTTCTTACTATGGAGATCTACAGCACTGGTTAGGATCCACTTCCTTCTTTGTAAAGAGAAATTGTTTTGGTTTACATTTTGTAGGGATCAGCCATTTAAAGCCTTATTCCTTCTATGAAATCACATTTATGGCATTGTTACCATATAGATTATAATGCTTCTCTTAACATATATCATGCAATTATTTTATACCAAAGAATACAGCTATAGCGATATATGATCATTTCTAATTTCATCTTTTTCTGATAACTTATAAAATGTTATTGTTCAAATATGTTCCCCAAACGTCTAGATTCCACAATTTGTGACTCTGGGAAAAAGTCCATTTGTCTCCGACCCAGTGCATGTGCATATGCCATGTTCACATTTAATTCATTTAAAATAAATGACATTTTAAAATGTGGAGTATTGTGTAGCTTGAGAATTCCCAGTAGATGGCTAAATACTAGCTTCTGTCCTCAGGTAGACCTATCTATGAGCTTCTCACAAAGGTTCTTGCCTCCTAGGACTCATAAAAAGGCAATAAAAACCATAGCTATAATTTCTGCACAAATAACTCACAATAAAGAAAATTGCCAGGGCAGCTTCTTATTACTAGAAGAAATTCCACATTTCAGAAAAGCTGCATTTACTACAATTTTAACTCTCTCAGTGCAACATATGTCCTCTTATTGCAAATCCAGACACAACTGCTTATATCTACAGTCATCCTTCAGTATCCTCTTGGGTTTGGTTCCAGGACCTCACCCAAAGATACCAAAATCTGCAGATGCTCAAGTCTCATAAAATGATGTAGTATTTGCGTATAACCTAAGCACATCCTCCTGTATACTTTAAATCATCTCTAGATTACTTATAATACAAATTACAAAATAAATAGTTGTAAATACAATGTAAATGCTATGTAAATAGTTGCTGGAACAAGGCAAGTTCACTTTTTCTTTTTGGAACTTACTGGATTTTTTTTTTTCCAAATATTTTCAATCCGAGGTTGGTTGACTCCAGAGATGCAAAATCCAGGGATACAGAGGGCCAACTGTATATGGCATTTGGGGTTTTACTCAATTATTCTTCCTAACTAGTTAATAAAATAAATAAAACAGTAATTATTATCCCTATTTTCTCCAGAAGAGTAAACCAAACCTCAGGCAGGATAACAGAAATAATTGTAGATTAAGAACTCTAAACTAGGTTTTTAATTCTTAGTTGAATGTTCCTTCCACAATATCATAAAGCCTTTGCAATGATAAACTTGGTATACTGGAAGAGTAGTTCCTTTCACTTGAATGTAAACTGCACATGTGCAGAAAAACTAGGGAATTTTTCCATCTAGAATAAAATGGTAAAATGTAAGGCACAAAGATTTTTTAACAATGACATTAACGCTAAAATCCTTGAATTCATACTGATAAACACTCTGTGTTTATTTTTCACATAAAAGGAAAGTCACAATAACATTCAGAACTATTTCCTTCCCTGATAAAACTTCACAAACCAAATTCTCCATTTTCTAAGATTTTATAACCTTGCTTAATAGTATGAAATTAAAACCTCTTTTTGTGTAGTACATAGTGTTTGTATTTTTTTTTTACATAATATCTCATTTGACCTATACAAAAACTCCATGAATTAGGAAAATATTATCTCTTATGTGTGAGTAACTCGACATAGAAGGATGAAGTGATGGGCCTCTAGGCCAGGATTATTTTCACATTTTCCACAGAAAGACATTTTTTGCTGTTGTTGAGACCAGTACTTCATCACATTTAATGCAGACAATCTGATTGACTCCGAAAAAGAGTAAAGTCAAAGAGTAGCCATTGGCAAAGGGAAGCGATACCAGGAAGCTCCAAAAGTAAAATAAACTCTCCTAATTTTTGAGCCTCCATGATTGAGTTATGCCCCCATAACAAATACTTTGATAATATCTAATATCCATCTCTATCTCTGGAAGTTACTGGA
Source organism: Pseudorca crassidens (assembly GCF_039906515.1). Taxonomy (NCBI): domain Eukaryota; kingdom Metazoa; phylum Chordata; class Mammalia; order Artiodactyla; family Delphinidae; genus Pseudorca; species Pseudorca crassidens. The sequence goes on along the minus strand of NC_090299.1, from coordinate 28,485,690 downwards.
AGGGGCTACTTCTTAATCAATCTATGTATCCCTAGGACCATCTTAAAGTCTGGCAACTATAGGTACTCAGTGAACTTTTGGTGGATGAATGAATAAATCAACTCTACAATTTTTATTTAAACGTTTTTTAACTAATGAAAAATATTCAGTTAGAGACATTAATCAACCTGACTAAATAATCAAGAGATGTAATTTACCTGCCTCAGGTAGACATACTATGTCTTACCATTCTTAACCTTCATATTTTCAAAATAATGTAAAGATTTTTTTACGAAGTTTTCATAATGATTTTTAAATATACTTTTTATTTTAAGACTTTTGGTCATTAAAATATCCCCAAATTCCTATACTCCATTGAGACCATATTGATTCCTTAGAGAACAGAAGTTAGGATTTCTGTGATTGTATATAAGAAAAAGAAATGAAAGATGACTGATTTTCAATTGGGGTGGAAGAAGAAAGAGCATATGACCATAGCTTTTATAAATTACTCTTTCATTGCAGTTGCATAAGCTGTCAGACCTGCTTTCATTCATAATCGCTGAGTGACTTTTCAACTTCAAACACCATTAAGATGGTCAGTGAGAAGATCAAGACCTAATCATCTTCCATCTAAGAATATCTTTGTAGGATGATGTGAAAGGGGAAGAAATGTGATCTGCAATTTGATTCCACTGGATTTAAATTAAGATAGACTATATATTAAAAGTTATTTTTAAAGCTAAAAGAACAAATGAACTTGTGGTTTGCTTTCCAGAGCTTTCTTCCTAATCTACCACTAACAATGTAAGAACAGTGTGACAGTGACAATTGCCAATGACTGAGCTAGGTTTGGAACAATTGCTGAAAGTCTGGGCCAGGATTTTCTCCAAATTAATAGTCACACTGAAATATCTGCAGCAATATTCCACCCCCCCAACTCCTTCAGTTACTGAGAGAAGATAGGTACAGTTCTTTGAAGGATCTAGAAAGAGATGCCCATGAACTATGGATGATCTAGTGAGGGAGTGAGTAGGGAACAAGGACATTTTAGCATGCTAGCAGAACTTGGTGCACATCTGTCAACACATCTGAGTGGGGTTGGCAAGGACAGCACTGTCCTACTTGGGCAGCTGCTCAGGATTATGGAATCCGTATGGTGAGACCTGCAGTCTTTAAAGAGAATTACACATGTGATTTTGCTGAAAGCCAGGATAATGTTAGTCAAAAAGCCCCCTTACTGGTTTTTTTAAAGAATCCAAAGACTTAAAGAAAGGATCTGAAGAATAACGGTTCTACTGCTGACATGTGGTTATTGAATGTTTTATGTACTGTTTCTAACGATAATAATTGAATGTGAAATACATTTTTATGTTTTTCATAGAATAATATCTTCCAAGTTAAAGGTTGAAAGAAAAAGATGTAAAACTCTGTGAGAGGTATTAACTCCACAGATAATTGGGTGAAGAAAGAAGGCAGACCAGAGCAAACGTTCTAAATGATTTAATATATCAAAGCAAATACTAATGTAAATTACCTAATTCTGGAACCATTTCCTTCAGTATATGTGAGAATGCTAATCAAGAAGATTATAAAAATGATTTAGGAAAAACAACAGCTTTCAAAATGTTTAGACAATCCTAATTATGTCAGTTATCTTGAGGTGATGACAGGCAAATTTATAGATGATTTAATAGAACACATATACAACATAAATGAGATTTTTTTAAGGTAGCTATTGTGATTTATACCTTTTTAGGAGTTGAACATTTCAATGAAACCATGGCAAAAAAATAAAGACACTGGGAAATAGTTAGGCACCCACTAAAATAAAAAAAGAATAGAGTACCACAGCCAATAGAGAATCAACCAGCCATCCATCACTCTGTGTTTGACTATCTGCCTGCTCTCTTCAAATACTTATCTACTTCAGAACCACCCTTTTCCTTGGATGTTGGAAAGCCAGTTAATGTGTAGCTTTAATTTAGCATTTCCACATGTTCCTAAGGTTTTGTGTTTCCTCTTTTGAATGGAAACATAGAGTGGCAGGCACACCCTTTTCACGGTATTGGAAAGAAATTTAGAATAGTGGTTACCAAAAGAAAGTCTAAATTTTCTTCAGATTTTGGTGAAATGAGAAAAAAGGAAATAAAGGGCAACACAGTGAATTAAAATAAAATTATTCCTTTTTTGTAATTTTTCCTTTTTCATTGTTAAAATGCCCTTTAAATAATCAAACTATATTAATAAATTATAGTAGTTCTTTAACTTTGTTCTTTATCTTGATAAAATAAAAATGTCAAAACTATGCTGCCTGACCCCCACCCCAGCTTTATTTTATTTTTACTAGTCTCTAAAAACCAAATGTCTTGAAACAACTGGTTTAGAGTTTCACACGAAAATAAATGGGTTGCCTTTGAAAAATATATTTAATTCATATTATTCTTTTGGTAAAGACAGCTTTTTTTCTGTCCATAATCTATATATCCTTCAAGCAAGTAAAAGCCCTAAACTGTGCTTTTGTGAGATGGTTTCTGACTCATACCAATGTGTCTTTTTGTGCGTCTCTTTCTATTTCCCCTCTTAGTCCCCATGACTCCTCAAGCATCTGCCCATGTTTTCAGACTATCATTAAAACAACTTTGTCCAAACTTCTGAATCTGGAATTTTCTTGCTTAGCACAGCTAAATGAACCAGTGACAAAAGAAGGCAAGCATAGTTTAAATCAAATGCACTCTAAATCAAGTTCTTGGTCACTTACTAGTAATTACTGCTGGAGACCGAGTTTGAACTGGGACAACTGCATGCAGCAAAAGCGAAAGTGAGTTATGGCCACTGTAAAGCAGAGCTCCCACGGATTTGGGACCACCCTTCATAGTAAGAAATTTGTTTCTCATTAGTCCCCAGAAAGTACATTCACAGAGACACAACCAAACATCCATAGCTGAAATTTAATGTCTCACAAAACAATACATATCCTTATTCAGTGCAATGCACTCTCACATTTTTTATGCTATCGTTTTTAAGTTGACCACATTTGCTGTATTGATTTTGTGAACCACTAAAGCATCGCAGCTCAGTTTCAAAATTGTTCCATATAGCACGACTTATAATGTTGCTATTGAATTTCATAGCAATATAAAGTTTAAAACAGTTGATTTCCCTTAAATCAACATAAAATTAGAAACTTAGCCTTATCAAATAATTTCTTAGTGTGTTGCCATTGAATTCTTGGAGGAAAGAAACAAATATTTTTATCTCACTTTTCTCAGTTTCCCTTTTATCTGATCTGATTGGCTCTATCTCAAGACTCCTAGGTTTTTCTCCAAATAAATTCCTTCTGAACTGGAAGAAGTACTGGAGAGGAATGATAAATAAGTGTAGGGTTTTTGTTTTTTTAAATAAACTTTGAGGATCCTAGTTTTAGCATTGATAATGACTCAAATATTGACTAAAAATTCTGAATTATATGTATGAAATCCTGAGATGTTCTTAAAAATCACTAAAGAAATGCAGTTATCTTAAATTGCCTATTCCAAGTTTATATAATAATTCTCTGCAATGTTTTCTGATTTCTTTTCAAATAAATAAAAGGTAGATAAAATTTTAAATTGGTAAATGCATTGGTTATACATACATGGATGTGTGTGTCTGTGTGTACACGGACACACTTACACTTACTATGGTAAGGAGACCAGACTTAGGAATTCAAACAGAAGTAGTTCAAGTCCTGGTTCCAATGTCTTTTAGAAATTTTAAGAATTTCTTCTAAAATTTCCTCCTCTGCAAAGTGGAATAATAATCATACCTGCCTCACAGGGACAGGGACAAACTAGATAGAGAAAGCAAAAATCAAAGTGCTATTAAATTGTTCGTTATTGCTATAGATTTCAGGGAATGAACTGTTTAAGTTTACTTCATGCCTGGGGAAAAAAAATAAAATTATCCTCGCTGACCATTTTAATTGATTTCCATGCATGACTCTAATCTTATAATTCAGTTAATGCATGTAAGTAGAGAAAAAGAGCCCCTTTAAGGCAAGAAAATTATAGAGAAAAGATTAATAATACAGTTGATGTTAGAAGAATATCAAATTCTGTACTTCCTAAAATCTTTAGACATTTGAACTTGACCATCAAGTGATTGCTACTGAGAGAAGCTCCCATACTTTGAAGGATTAAAATTACAGCTCCACTTGACTCCCTTAAATTAATAACCATGTAGAAAATCCAGTCTGTAGCCTGTGTTCCACAGACTACACCAGGCCCACAGGTTAAATGCAGCGACTGCCTATTTATCTACGGCCTGTGAGCTAAAAATGGCTTTTACATTTCTAAATGGTTGGAGAAAAAATTAAAAGAAGAAAAACATTTTGTGACAGTGAAAATTATATGAAATTCAAATTTCAGTGTCCGTAAAGTTTAATTTGAGCACAGTGTAGGTCATTCATTAACGTATTGTCTATGGCTGCTTTCATGCTACAACAGCAGAGTTTAGTAGTTGCAGTAGAGACCACATGGCTTCTAAAGCCAAAAATTAAATATTTATTATTTGGTTCTTTACAGTTTTCCAAGCCTGGACTATACAGCAAAAAGAAACTCAGGGACAAAACGTAAATGATGCTTATTAGCTCCATAATTACTCCAATATAATTATTTTTAAATATAGCAAGGATGATTCTTAACCATAATAAGTATATTTTACATTTGATATAAAGAGTATGCCTCTTTCAACATGAACTGCATAACCTGTTTCTGAACAGTGACATGGTGTGTGCTTCAAAACCAAGTAAAGAAAAACAAATGGTTTTTATTTACCTAATAGTTTATAGCACACACCCAGGCAATGAGATTAAATAGTATTACTATAATGGAACAGAAGCCAGCTTAAGATAAAACCCCAAACACCACCTTCCACAGGCCTTCCATCTATCATCATAAATGAAAATTCAGTATTCCCCCAAATCAAACTTTAATTCTGATCAAGTAACTTTTTATTAAACTCCTAGGACTATTAAAACAACTGATTTCAGCAGAAGGTAAGCACTAGCATTTGAAGGGGTGAGAGGATTCTATTTATATATTCAACAGTGCCAATTAAATAGAGACTAACAGATAATGGCTTCTTATTTAGTATCTGCCAGCAAGGACTTGAGCAAAACAGTTAAAACACCAACCAGACCAAGGAATTTCAATGGGCTTATGGGTCAAAAAAGAATGTTGAACAAGGACATTCAGAATTTGCTTCTTCTAAATCTCAAGCACTTTACAATGTTATTATTTGTTTACTAATGAATCATCACTAAATATTGACTTTAATTTTCAAAACTGACAAGAGAAAATTATCTACCAGTCAGGTAAAAGAATAAAGTATTACGTTAACTATAATATGTAATGTTTGACCTTCCTAGTCTAGATCAGTGTTCTCTAGACTGGAGGATACCCCGCACCTATTTCCTGTTCCTGTTTTTGGCTGTTTATGATGTACATTAATAAAATAATACTTGCGTTAGTTCATAAAAGAATAAATGTACCTATAATAAGAGTGTATCATGAGAATATTTTACCTACCAGTACACACAACCAAAAATAATTGAAAACTATTCATCTAAATTACTCTAGTTTGGTACTGAACTATAATTAATTACAATAATTTAAAGATTTTTAAAATATAAGTTACGCTAATAGATTTTACAGAAGGTGTCTGCTTTCTCTAACACTTGATTGCTGTCTCTAAAAACAGTTGCCCCCTAGAAAGAAAGCAGGGGTCCTTGAAGAAATGGCTGACTCCTGGAGTGGGAAATGTATAGGGTGAGCCTAGCACAAGAGTAAGAAAGCTATTGAAAACTATTGAGGGCATGTCTGAAAGACTCAGGAGACAAGAGAGGCTTTCAGTGACCCAAAATGGGACCATATAAGCAACCATAAGGATAACTGCAGCATATTGCCTGTTTAAATTCATATACATTTTCAGGAGACTAGAGAACTAACTCATTGTGAAAACTGCTAAAATAAAAATAAAATAATGAAGCATTTACTCCATCTTTTCTAAAAATAACAATAATAAATACTCAAGGCAGATGGGAAAATAAAGGGTAGGTGACAATGTGCACTTAAAGTAAACAATGGCACTTTTCTTCCTAACTGATGGCATAACTTCTACGCTTGTTCTCAGTATAGAAATACTCAACCAAAAGATATAGCATTATTTTTTCCAAGGAGTTTAGAGTTTGGTACCCTGAATGGTTGATTTTGAAAAGACAAATGATTCTGCTACTTAATTTAAAACCTTTTGGAATCTATAGTTCAGATCAATCTTTTATAGATGGTTAAAGTGAAGAAGTTTTAATAAAAGTGTCTTTCTTTTCGCTGGTTAATCCTTAAGACTTGAAAAAACCCTTCTGAGCTGATAATGTTTCTTTTTCTTTTTCTTGCCAGTAGAAGTGAAGCCAAATAAAATCCTATTCCTCAGTTCCCTCCAAGGATATAAATGAGGCTGAAAGTGTCCTTGGCTTCGCCTTCTAAGCTGGCTAAAATCCCTACAGCCATTTGCTTATCTCAGGGGGACAGGATAGCTCCTTTAAATTATATTTTATGTGGTATGTCCCATGTTTTAAGAACTCTCTGGGCAACAGTAAAATGTCGCATTCCTTAAACTGGTACAATGAAGATGCCTGCTCATTCCCCCTCGTGTGCTTTCCTACACACTCAACTCGTGCATATTTCTCCCTGCCACTGTCCCTAAGCCCTTCAAGGTGAGAACCAGATGTTTTAGCCACAGGACACCAGAATCAAGGAAATGAGCTACAAAAGATGACACCATTTTAAAATTTAAAAAATCACTCTTCCTTCTCATTTCTCAAACTGATCACTCTGTACACCACTTGGGAAACAGTCTTAGCTACTTGGAATTAGATGACCTAATTTCATATCTTCAATTCTTCTATTTAGTAGTTGCAGATGACTTAAAATCTCTGAGGATCAATTTTATTTTCTGTGCACAGTACAATATTATCTGTATTAAAAATAATAATTATTATTAATTCTATCAAACTGCAAGTTTGAAAGTAAGAAAATAAATATAAAATTGCTTGTACAATAAATGCATAGTATAATTATGTACACGTAATTATCATAAAAATCTCATTTGGATAATAAAAAAGTACTAGCTTTTATATATTCCACAGTATCTATGTGCTATATTCTATGCTAAGCACCTTACATATGTTACCACACTGGATTTTCACCAAAACAATCAGGTATGTATTAATATCCTCCACTTACTAATCAGGACACTGAGATTCAGAGAAGGGTAAAAACTTATTGAAAGACGCATATGGAATAAGTAGCCCAAGGTTAAATGTGAAAATGTGAATCTAGATCTACCTGACGCCATAACCAGACTCTTGACTCTCACATTATTCTGCATTTCTACACAAGTGGAGGGGGAAAAAAAGGAGAGAGATTGATTTAAAATATAAAATGACATTAAAAAAAAATGTAAGCCACAGATATGCTGAGAAAAATGGCATCTATATCAAAAACTTGAAAGAAGTTTATGTAAATAAGGCTACCTTCATGAAGCATTGCTTAATTTTGTTAAGCAAATAATTTTGGCATAAATGTAATAAGTTAAACTACATCTATTATATGTGATTCCTTAATAATCTCTTTTACTCGATTAAGATCTACAAAAGGTATTATTTTCTTGCCTGCTCTGCAGGGATTACCTCAAGTGCTTTAAAATCCTCATATCCCTAAAAGCCTTTTTGATACAGACATGTTAAATCCTCTTACAGTCAACCTAACCTGAATTTAGAAAAAAACAATTTTCAGAGTTTCTCCAAAAATGCCACAGGAGGTTTATAATCCTCCAACATCACCATCAAAGTGCAAAGCTGCTGGGCTGCAAGTGCACACAACTGAAAGGGCAGACTTTGCTCTTCCAGTTCTCTGCTTCCCTTTCTACTTTGATCTTCCACTGCCCTTTTCCCCTCTTTGTTTCATTTTGGACTCTGCATCCCCCCACCCCAACAAGACACTGAATTATTTGTGAAGCTCATTTCATATTCGGATTTTTAGCTCAACTCCTCTGCTTCCGCTCTTTAAGGAACAGTTTTTAACAAGGCAGAGTCATCTTAACATCCCTTCACTCTTAAACACATGATTCAAGTATATGGAGACAAAGCAGAGAACTAAGACACCATCCTGTGAGTTAATAAGCCTAAGGCTTGTTTGACATGCCTGAAATATAAGTTAAAGTTTCCCGTGTTAGTTCCTCTCTTTTTTCTCCAGTGCATCAAAGCACCGCCCTCTATGATGGGAGAAAAGGAAGACACTTGCTTTCTTTGGAGCAGAAATTTGATCCCAGGGACATACACTTAAAGTTCTTGATCCAAATCCCAAAGACAGGGTCTGGGGTCATACAGTTTGTGCTTAATATTGTTAGGAAGCTCTCCTAGACTTCATTTCTCCCGGGTGAAAGCCTTATCCCCAGGTGACCGCTGCAGGGCGTTCAGCTGAAACTGCCTGAGCCTGCAGTGTAAATGGATTCACTTCATCTGAGGATTAGTAAAACAAGTCCATTTTTCCAGGTCCAGCTGAAATCCCATCTATGAAGCCTTCTTTAATGCCTCAAACCCACAGCAATCCCATGGCACTTACTGACTGTATAATTCGTAGAGAACCCGGAAACGTTTTTAGAATTGCTATTTAACACTTTCTTGGTTAGAGAGAAATTTCCCTCTCTTTATAGCATTTAGTGAAAAATTGAACCAAACAAAACACTTTAATATCTACTAATGGTATCATAAATCAATATTAATATCTATTAAAATGAACCAAGACAAGGTAGTCTTTAAAAAATATGGAAAAGAATGGGATGGATTTTAGAAATATTTCCATAGAAACAACTGAAATATTTAAAAACTGGGGTTCTTAGCAAATTATAGATAACTGACACTCCCTGATGATGACAAGGAAGCTGCTGCAAAAAATAACAGCCAAGAACATTTACCAGGTGTTTTCCCCTTACCAGGCACTGAGTGTAAAGCACTCAGCCTTCCCGACACACAATAAATGTGTTATTGTAACCTACATATTACGAATGAGAAAACGCAGGCACTTAAGTCAACTTCTAGAAATGTCAGCTAAGTGGGGGAGTCAGGATTTGGAACCCAAGCAGTTTGACTACAGAACCGATGATCTTGACTTTCTAACTAAAATTAATGATTTTGGCTTTGGAGTAATCATATTGCATATCCACTTCATTTGGACAACAGAACAATAGAATTATGTAAGAAATAACGCAGTCTGTCCTACTGACGGTTATTGTAATCTCAAAGAAAGCTTACATTTAAAACATTGCTTTGAAAAGACATGTAAAGGTGAAATGTGTATTTGAGGGTTTTGGATTAGCAGTAACTGTGTTATTTTTCCTGAAGAATTGTAAATAATAGAGAAATGTAAAGAGTTCCTAGTGAATTATATTATTATGCTTCAAAAATAATAAATGTGTTAGTGAAAATTAAGAAAACAAACCTAAACACCATTGATTACTTCCTCTGCAGCACATGAACCCCAGAGGCCTGAAGCGGTGCGTGGAAGGAGCGGTGATGGGAACCTAGAGGCAGAGTCCCCTGAAAAAGGCACAGAGCCAGCCCACAGTGACCCAGTGGGGAGGAAGAAAAGAGAACAAATAACCTGACTCACTCTCCTCTTCCCCCCTTGCTTATGATTGCATTGGTCTATTCCAACCAGAAGCCAGAGGTCAGAGAACCCATTATTGCAGTCCACTTCAGGCCAGAAGGAAGGTGGAGAGCAAGGGGGATGGCAAGAGTGGACCTCAGAAGCCACCAGAAGGAAGGTAGTTAGAAGTGTCATCTATGCACATCTTCCATTTTTCTAGTTTCCTTCTTCTTAGAGTTAAAAATACATAGTTTCATTTGTACCATTCTGGAAAGTCCTCCTATGTATTAAAAATCTAAATCTAAAGCAAAATCACTAAAACATGTATAATAAAAACCTTCTGCCTTAAGAGACAATTTTATCTTTGCTTCTTTTATGCATTATTTCCTCATACATTTATTAAGGAACTCCTATCTGCCAGGTATCGTGCTGGGTATGAGAGATGACACAACAAGTAATATGTGGTCTTTATTTTCAGAAACTCACATTCAATACAAGAAAATACAATAGCTAACTAGTTAAATTACCATGGTGACTTGATAAGTAAATTCACTGGTGTTGGGGGCCCATTGCCTGGCTTACTACATTCCTGAAAAATACTTTTCTCCTGATCTCTGTTAGTTTTGAATCTTATAAACAATGAGCACAATGCTTGCTTAGTGACGTTTGTGGTAAATAACAATGTATAGGTGTTCTCTATAGCCATAATGTTAAAACTTGGTGCTCAGAACTCGAAAGCCTGAACCTGGGGTCTTCTCACAGCTTTGACACTTTTCTTTACCAAGATGATTTTGCAGCAGGGTTTACTGTTCTTCCCTTCAATTTGCATTTCTAGAGCTCCTTATCAGGTTTCCCGATCTTTGTAAATTCTTTGATGGAATGCATAATGGGGAATGTAGAATGGTTATATAATAGGAACATGGTTCTTTACAATACAGAAAGATTAGTATTGGGATTTGGGCTTAGGCTCCTGAGACTTACTGGTTTACAGCATCTCTGTTTTTCTGGACCACAAGTAAATGTACAAATTTATAGAAGAATGCATTTAAATAAAAAGCAATAAACAAATCCTCACCCACCTCCCTCAGGGGAGGCATGTAGAGGGACTGAATCTCCTTAGGTTGCCTGACATTATCTTAGGCATTACTATCAAGGATTTTTAGAAAAGAGTCTCCTATTCATGGGCCCAGTGATGTTTTACAATTCAGCAGTGCTCTATGTGTAATAAATCTAAATCAGCTCTATTTACAATAGCCAGGACATGGAAGCAACCTAAGTCTCCATCGACAGATGAATGGATAAAGAAGATGTGGCACATATATATACAATGGAATATTACTCAGCCATAAAAAGAAATGAAATTGAGTTATTTGTAGTGAGGTGGATGGACCTAGTCTGTCATACAGAGTGAAGTAACCACAACTAGAGGAAGGCCCACACGCAGCAACTAAGACCCAACACAGCCAAAAATAAATAAATAAATAATAAACTTATTGGAAAAAAAAAAAGCTATTCTATCCTTCCATCCAGTTGGCTCTATGCCCACCACCCAAAATAATCCTATCTTTCCTGTAAAATCTGATCTTTCTCTCTTGCTCTTTTTTACCTGCAATATCTCCATTAGAAAGTCTTTCACTATCTGTGCACATATATGATGATATATCCATATTCTATAGATTTCAAGGATTCTGGTATTAATACCTTCCAAAGGAAAATAGTAAATCAATGTGTTCAAATTGACAATGGTCACAGGAAATCTCTTGCTACCAGAAATATGAAGTTAGTCCTAAGTGGATACAAACATTAACTAAATTATTTCAAACTTTTATTAACAAGTATCCTATGTCTCTGTTTACTTTCTCCCCAAGTTTCTTTCTGACTGATGACTCTACTTATTAATCCCACTACCTCCTGCTGTTGCTTAAAATAAAGTGTTTTCTCTGGAGAATAACATTTTAGTACTTCACCTGAGAACTAATGGACTAAATAAATTTATAAATATCTCCACTACAAGAAAATGGATGGTTTTAATGCACTATACAGCTCAGTTAATCTAGACACAACCAAATCTGACGGTGTTAGTGACATAATAACTGTGAAATCACACAATCCCATGCCCCAAAGGCAAATGGCTCTTCTTGTCCTCTAGTCACGTATCTTATCATGGAATGTGTGAAGACATGGAAGCAAAAAATAGCATGATCACGTGTCAGCTTAGAATTTCAAGACCCGCCTCCCTCCATATATTTGAAAAAGTCACTCTTCATTCCACTTACCTCTGCTTTAGTTTTTTCATAGCATTTACCACCACCTGGCATGATTGTCATTTATCTATTTATTTATTTATATTCATTAATATTTATCTATTCATATAAACTTCAGGAGGGCAGAGACTTCGTATGTATTGTTTGCTATTCTACTTCCAGTATCTAAAATAGTTTCTGGCATACAGACAATACTCAATTAATAATCATTACATAAATTTATTAACAGTTTCCAGTAACTGGAAATTAAACTATTTTTCTTCTCTGTAATTAATACAGTATAAAGAAGATTTTTATATTAATGAGTTTTTCCTTATTATTTTTCTAGAAATAGTTATTTTTCTAATTAAGTAAATTTCCCTTTCTTTAATTGAAAATCAACCCAAACAAAAGATTTGATGAACTGCTAAATTTATACTTCTTTCACGTAAGCTGGTTCTGTTATTTTTAAACACACTATAATTTATAATACCTTTATAGAGAAAATAAATTCAAACTACCTCAAGCTTCCTCCTTACAATTTTATATACGTGGCACTTATCAATAACACTTTTACTGAGACATATAAAGTACTGCATTCTACTGTCCAGTCCAATCTCATGAAAATGATTTTCAGAGTCATTCTGTCTTTTAGATTTCTAGAGCTTTAACTTAATAGAAATAAATGTTAGGAAATCTTATTTTTATTCTAGATCTACCAGCCAATTGCCAATACCTCTAAAGCTTATTTCTGATACAAAAATAAATAGGCAAATAAATAAATATTTTATTTTTCTCATATGCTTTGTTTTATTCAGATGGTTTACACAAGTGACAGGCCTGATATTTGAAGATCCTTAATACATATAGAGTCATGGACCCTGACTTTTCTCAGCTAGAGAGTCTCCTTAAACTTGAATCAAGTAAGAGAATAAATTGGTAAACAACTTGGGCTTTGAAATCATATTTTCTGAGTTTGAATACTGATTCCTCTGCTTGCCATACTGGCAACCTTTCAGGAGTTACTTTATTTCTCCAAGATTCAGTTTCCTCACTTATAAAATAGCAATATGCACAAATCTCATGAAAATATTGTCCAAAGTAAATGAGATAATCCCTGTGAAGTATTATATAGCTCAATGCCTGGCACAAAATAATTGCTCTAAACATGTTGGATGTTGTTTCCACCATCCCCCTAAATGTATGGAACTTCTTCCTTCTTGAACCCCAGTGTATTTTTGTATGTGTGTATCTCAAGATATTTTCACATCCATCTAGTACTAAAGCTCTCTGTGTATTTCTCTTTTTCCTGTATTACTCTCACATAGGAAATCTTATCCACCTTCATCTTCTCTGAAGTGTTCAGGCTTGTGTCTTGAACATGACAGAAATTTAATATATTTTTTAAAATTGAATGAAACTAAAACAGGACAAACGTAACCATATGTCTATACTACATCCCTTTAAAATAAAAAAAAATCCATTTGTCTCTTGCAAATAAATAAAATTATTTTAAAGGTTTTTTAGATACAGTTTTCATAAAACATGAATGATAAGTTAATTCAAAAAGTACAGATTGCTCCTATATTCACCACTTCAGAAGTAGGTTTTTTCTTATGTATACTGCTTTCAAATGTGTTGCATTTGCAATCCATGGAAGAGTAAACTAGAATTGGAGATTTTATACTTAATGATGGGTATGTAAATTTAATACACATTATTTTCAGAACACAGAAACTTCCTAGTGGATTGAAACAGTAGAGCCAAGACCTCTATTAAATCATTACAGCTTCCTACTTTCCTCTTCTATTCAAGTACACTTTTCTGCATTGATCTAACAGGTAATAACTACTCATATTTCACAGGAACAACTGGGACCCAAAGAGAATAACAAATATGTTTAAGATTATTCAAAAAAAGCAGAAAAAAATTGCAGTCTTTGGTTCTTAGTCCATCTAGTTTGGTTTTTAGCCCATTTAGTATCTTCTGATAATTTAACAACTAAACTTGCAACAAATAATGTAGCTTATTGAATTTTTAAACCCATGTAATCATTATAATAAATTTGTTTTCTAAAATTTCCTATTCAAAGACAAAAGGACATCACATCTGGTACAGAAATTTTTAGTATTATGGTGACTAATCTACTACAGTTGTCAACAGAGCTGATTGGATAGAACACATAATTGATACAAAGCTGACACATAGCATGATGAATTTATAACTAAAAATGTCAACCTCTGAATGTCACCTGGAAGTCTCACTATGCTAAAAGCAGAGCATGTGAGAAATCCCTGCCTTGCCTTGCTTTGCTCTGACTTGCTGATAATTTCATTTCTCAGAAAGCTAAGGAGGCAAGAGTGGAGAAATAATATTTTGAACTTCATTTTACTAAATCTTACATATCAAGGGTGATACTCAAACTACTTCATAAACAGTACTGTCAGGCACAAAGCAGTCAGGTCCTAGAGGCCCTCCATGCTTCAGCAGTTACTCCTGTAGCTGTTGAATTGTGTGTGTCCTGGACCTGGAGAGAGGTACAAGAACCCAGTGAATCAGGGGGACACTTGGGTGTCTCAAGGAAGGAGTATTTATCAACAAGTATTTTAATACTATGACAATATTATACCCGTACTGTTATATAATGGCTGCATATCAGTTTGTTGATAATTCTCCCCTCTTATCTCTTGAATCCATCCCTTACTTTACGACCCAGGAACACTTCTTTGCTTCTGAAACTCATTGCTACGTAACCTAAACAACCTAACCTAAACCGTAAGTCTCATGGTTTCTACCTCCTGAAAAACATTCCACCTCTTTTCCAGACCCTAGAGTCTCCATTTTCTTATCCATCTTGGTTTCTGATTGTGACACTTTCCAGCTCAAAATCTTCGATGTTTCTCCAATATCATCAATACAAAACCCAAAATTCTTAGCCTAAACACTAAGACATACCATTCGTCTGATCCCAACATAACTTTGCAAACTGTTTTCTTGTTACTTTTTATTCACTCTACAATCCAGCCAAAATAAACAACTTATTGTTCTCTGAATAAAGGACACATTTTCACACTCCTATTATTCTTTTGCTGTTACTTTGAACCAGAATGCCATTTCCTTCCTGTGTCCAAGCACTTCACAGCCAACCACAAACATGATCTTCATCACAGTTTTCAACGATCTCTACATCCATTGCAAGTTTTGTCAATACAATGCTCTATATTTACTGATGATGAAAGTAATCATCATGTTGAACAATTTATTTTTGCATATATCTAATCTCCCTTTGTAGATGGTAAGTTTTCTGGGTATGATACATGGTTGATTCATTTCTGTATCCTGATAGCTCTTAGCACATACTATACATACAGCAGCTACCCAATAGATATTTGGTGAACGAAAAAATGAATATAATGAAGGGCAAGAGAACAAATGAAATTGGCAAGAATGTTGGCAAAGAGGAATTCTCACCTCAGAACCTACTTAACTGAAAAAAAGAAATGCCGACTATAGTAAATAATGTGTCCTAGTCTCTAAAATGTTATATTCTTACATTGACTAAAAGGTAGATAAAACTAGAAATTCTAAAACAATACATGACCAAGGAAGATAAAAGTCCATAAAAATTATATATGGTGTAAAAGTAATCTTTATACCAGAGACAGCTAAATAAATTTATCTGAATGCACAGGAGTTATTGTGTACATATGTTGGAAGGGGCCTCTCATGACCCAAGTCTCTCAATACAAATAGCAAAAGAGCTGAAACCCAAACAGAACTGAGTCTTCTGAAAAATGTTAGGAACAAAAATATAATTGTGGAATGGGGGGTAGAGAGTTGCATGCTGGTTTGTTGTTTTGTTTGGTTGGTTAATTGATTGGGCATTATTTAATGCATTTATTTCAACTAAGAAAAGAAAAAAATATACATAGGGAGGAAGAAATAAGCTACTGTGGGGAAAGGTAGTGACACCAAACATACATAAAATTGCCAAGAAACATTTAAAAATGTTTATACTAAAATAGAATGAAATCTCAGTGTAATCATGAAGAAAACATCAGGCAAACCCACAATGAAAGAACTTCTACAAAATACCTAACCAGTACTCCTCAGGTAAGTCAGGATTATGAAAAATAAGGAAAGACTGAGAAAGAGTCACAGACCAGAGGAGACTAAAGAGACATAATGGCTGAATAAAGTGTGGTGTCCTGGACTGAATCCTGGAACAGAAGAAAGGTATAAATGGAAAGCTGGTGGAACCCAAATAACGTGGTCTAGTGTCTGTCAGCTCTCCCTGAAGCTTCCATCTCCTACTGGCTAAGTGGGAATTTTCCTATTGCTCCTAAGCCAGGGGAAATTACGAAGAGAGTTAAGATCCCTTCCATGTCATGACTGAGTGAAAGGAGACAAACAGAGTAAAACACCAACAACCTCCTCTTTAACACTTCTGATGTTAACCATCTCTCTGGACTGTCATCTTTCAAGTGAACTTAACATCGCTGGCAATGGGAGAGATCACACCCACCTGGACACATCTACTTTCTAGGGCTTAGCTCCTTCTACCTGTAACACTATTTGTGAGTTTCCACATTCAGAGCTTAATGATGTTACAAGTTTCCATGCACCTTTTCATTTATTCAGTGAGTATTTATTGAGTGCTTACTGTGTGCCAAGGTACCAGTGCTTTTCTAAGAGCTAAAGATACAAAAAGACCAATAAGGTGTCCTTATTCTCATGCAGCTTGCACACAATGTTTACTGAATGCCTGCTGTGTGCCAAGAAGTATAATATGTACTTGATTAGATTATATAAAGATTACAATTAAAACCAAAGACTAGTAATTTATGCACTAATATGAACTTGGAGGGAAGACTAAATAAGATCTCAATAGGTTGGAATATTTGGACCATACTAACAAGATTAATTTTAAAGTCCTAGGCATAATTTTTTTTTTTTAAATCAACAACTCAAATGGAGGCCTATTTTAACAGCAGCAGATCTTAATATATGTTTTTTAAAAAAGCCTCAGGGCTTATTTGTTTTTGTTTTTGTTTTTTTTTTTGCTGTATGCGGGCCTCTCACTGTTGTGGCCTCTCCCATCGCGGAGCACAGGCTCCGGACGCACAGGCTCAGCGGCCATGGCTCACGGGCGTAGCCGCTCCGCGGCATGTGGGATACTCCCAGACCGGGGCACGAACCTGTGTCCCCTGCATTGGCAGGTGGACTCTCAACCACTGCGCCACCAGGGAAGCCCCTCAGGGCTTATTTGATGTCTCTCTCTACTTGACTGTATATGAATCAACGAAGAAATGACAACATAAAAAGTCATGTACAATTTAGAGTTCATCAGGTAAAGTACAGTTTCCATTGCACTTTGAATGCTATATTTTAAGTGAGATATTAGAATAATGATGCATGCTCTTAAAGAAATAAGTTGTCCAAAGACCACTTCATTGGAGGAATGGTTGAAGGAACCAGAAATTTTTCACAAATAGGAGACATGCCTTAGAGAAATTGTGATAGGTTTTGAAGAATTGCCTTATCAAAGAAGAATTCTACTCTTTCTGAACAATGCCAAGATGCCCAACTACAACAAGCAGGCCAAAGTTATAAAGTGACAGATGTTAGATCAATACTAACTAGAACTGGACAAGAATAAAGCTGTTTAGAAAATCACTTTCCTCAAGTGATAATGACCTTTTTATAGGTGAAAATGTAGGAATGCAGTAGAACTGTAGTGGGCAGATTATAAGACCTTTACATTTTCTCCCAACTTCAGAACTCCATAGTTCTAAGAAGATGTAGATGTCAACAATTTATGATATAAATAAAAGCAAATGAGCCTGCCTTCTGTGGATGTTATTCATGCTGTGAGTTTGCATCTCTTGCAGCTTCTCACCTTTGCCCAAAATAAGTTCCCAGATATTTATCTGACTAGTCTACCTCATTTGCTCCTCCCAGCAGTAGTAACTCAGAGAAAACTGCTTTGCTATATTCCTGTACAAGCTCCAAGAACCAAGAGCAATGACATCCAACTATGTTTAAGGAAACAAATGATATTCAATCTTGGTTTGTTTCAGTGAATATTGGACCCCGGCCTACCTCCTTTAAGCGCTTGATATGGGACTTTGACAGTAATGATTTGTAAATCTTCTAAAGAAAGGTGAAAATCAGAGAAACGAGAATACCTCCAAGTCCTGATGTCTCACAGATTAGTAACCTGCCATTAAGAAAGTGTGGGGCATTGGGTGAGTGAGCTGGAGCCATAAACATTATCAGGTAAAAGTGAGGTTTCCTGGAGCTGCAGAAAGAAATGGGCTTGTTACTACTTCTGGTATTAATCATAATAAGTGTTTTATCTAAACCTGTCATGTTTAGTTTCTCCATGCAATTTACCTCTCAGGCACGCTGCTCACAATATCAGTTGGCCTTATCTTTTAACTTATAGTCTTCAAGTACCTAAATGTATTTCCCCCAAAGTTCCCACAGTTAACATGACAAAAGTCAACGTAAGTACTATTTTAAGACAATGCTGCACCCACATTATAAAAGACAGAGTTGCTTATGCCTGGCTACTCCTATCATCTGTTGAAAAGCATAACAGGCGGCACTGATTCTTTGCCTAATTGCAGTTTTAATGTGAGATTTTACAAGAGTTTAAGTGGGGATCCCAGGTGATTTTTAAAAATTCATTTATTTCACTTTTGTCTTTGCCAAAGAAATAAAATAGAGATGTGCTTATCCTATATCTTGCTCATCTTTTATCAAACAATACTTGTTAGGTGATACACTTAGGTCCACAAGTAGCTTCTGAGGGATCACATTATGAAGTTCACTTTCTAAGGATCATAGAACACGAGTAGGAGCAATCCAACCAACCAAATAATCAGACAATAAACAATTCAAACCAAAAATACTGCACAGACAGACTTTTTGTTAAAAATGTCAGGGGAAAATAAAAACTGGTAGCTCTTATAAACGCAGTGAAAGATGCCAACCTGAGAAGAAGGCACAACTTGAAGATTAGACAGCTAATAATATTCCACTCTGAACGACCCTATTTCATTGTAGTCCTCTTATGATCTGCTAATAATCCTTTATAATTAAGCTCCAGCATAATATTAAAACGTAATCCGCATGAACACCAGTCGCAGTATATTTCAAAGGCTGAAGTGGTTATCGCTTCCAGCCGTGCATGACAATCACTCAGTCACTGTGCAGCTTTAATTTCATATTTTTTAAACGGTTTGCCCCAAGATTTTAGGAAAAAATTATGATTCATTTCTATCCATAAATACAGTGAAATAGATCTCAGTTAAACTCAAACTGATAAGAGTATGTCCAAGGTACAGGCCTTAGGAATTTGCATTCATCACTTTAGAACTAAAACCTTTGCTACATCGCCACAGAAGTCAGGTCATCTTTTGCAGAATATCTTATGAAATGTTTACAGTAAATAAAGCTGGTAGTACCAGAAACTGCATACGGATGTTATTAATCAACATGCAAAAAAATTCCTGATTCCACATTATGTGATAAGATTTGATTGAACATTACTGCCCATATTCAACTGTAGTACATATAATATTTTCCATTTCTTCTATTTCAGTATATTGTCCTCATCATATTTCAAAAAATTCAGTTTTTGTCCAATAACTAAATAATCATTCAAACCAAATAATAGATTATTAGAAGTAACACATTCAAAACATACTTAGTTTAACTGAAATAGTTTTATATTCAAGTATAACTGGATCATGAACATAATCTACTAAATAGATTTACTTCAGAACAGAATTATTGTTAGAATGTTCTAAATAATTGATCCCAGGGTTAAAAAAAAAATGATGATACACAATTTAACCTTATAATCTTTTCTGACTCTGCCTCTCATATAAAAACAAGGGAGATGGGGTGATATTAACAACTTTCACATTAAAAATGTTGACTCAGACTCCAATAAAGAAAAAAAATGTGAAAATTATTGCATGAGCTTTTAAAAGATTTGACCTTGATTTTTAATTTACAGATAACGGAGTGGTATTAGTAGGTTTTCCAAGCTGAGTGTTACCATAGATGAGGAAAGTAACATGCTGTTAGATAGGAAATAATGGCTTTCAACCATTATTAGATATGATATATAGATATGACTATATCTAGACTTATAAAGTGCTCTGAAAAAAAATACTGATCCACAGATAGCTATTTGGTGAGATTATTATTAGACATTTGACTAAATTTAAACACTTTTGCTGAAGGAAAAGGTTTTCCTTAATTTGTTTTTGTGTTTTTAAACAAAAGTAAGTTCTAAGGGAATGATTTACAAGTGTCATTTAAGCTATTTTAAAATGGTGTATGTCAAGATTAATGGTAATAAAGTCCCTTCAAAAATTTCTTGGAAACATTTAATTAGAGCAATTTTATTTTTATAAAAGTTTTATATAACCCTAAGCATTGAGAAAAACTGGCTAAGAGATTTAAAAAGTCAGCTTTTATTTAATGTTAAAGATATGCCAGGCACTGTGGCATGTGGTGATGGAAATAAACCCTATGAATACAACATAGGGTCTGACTTCAGAGAGGTTTTAATCTAGTGGTGAGGTCTGGGGAAGAGTGATAGAGGAGGAGTGGAAGGGAGAATAGGCAGAGGGGCAACTAAAATACACAAGCCACTGAGTTCAGCTGCAAACCTTTGAAAAGACAGGCAGGAAACACAGAGTCAGGAACTAGTTAATGTAAGACATTAGGGAGTGGCAGGAACTCTAAATAAACTGTAGAGTGCATGCCCCATGCAGAGGCATTCAAAACCAACTATTTTTAAAACACTGTACCAGTACATCAAAATAGTTTATCAGCTCAATTTAGTCTGCAATTTACAATCCTTGTTTTGAAACTATAAGATGGATTAAACTGTGGTATGACATGTGGTATAGTCAAGGTACAAGTAAAATTTACTGAGAGCCTAAAGAGCAGAGTGAGTAAATCCAGGTGAGGGATTGGAAACGTCTTCCGAGAGAAGGTGAGATTTAACTGAATCCTGACAAATAAGGAGGATTCAACACATAGTGAATGGCAGACACAACATGATGCAGTGGCTAAGAGCCTGGAATTTGGAGCTACACTGCCTGGGTTCAAGTCCTAGCTCTGCCACTGACCGATTCTGTGCTCCCGGCAAGTTAATTAACCACTATAAGCCTCAGTTTCCTCATATGTAACATGAGTACTTACCTCCCTAGATTGTTTTAAAGATTAAATGATAAGATGCATATAAATTAATGGTTTAGCTATTATATTTCTATACATAGCTATATGTATTAGGACCATTTTGTTTGTTAAAACAAACCTTAGGTTTTCATAAGAATTACCTTTAATATATCTGGTAATTTGGGAAGGAGCATACTACTATTATATTCGGTAATTAATGTAACATTTAGGAACATATTAAGTCTTTTCATTTATGCACATTCAACATGTTTTTTTTACGACTCTCCTACATTGTATTTTACGTCTGAACAAACTGAAATACTCCCCTTTCTACAAACTTCTCTTCTTTGTCTACTTTCCCAAACCTACTCACCTCCTTCTTCCCACTGAAATTGTCCTCATATCTCCCTAATGATCACACCCACTTTCCAAAGAAACCCACTTCAAATGCCCCTGTCTCCATGGATCTTCTAATTGTACAGTGGTGGATAATTTTTTTTATTTTTCTAAACTTCTATGGGGGGAGGTGTAATTTTGTGGATAAGTTATGCCACATCAAAAATTCTGATTTGCTATTACTCAAACATCAGCTGTCCTTTTCTTCTTTGGTTCTCAAAATCTATCAACCATTTGTCTTTTCACCTTGTACCGACTTGTCTGCAAAACTATACTTTTTAACATTTCCCAAAAAGTACATTTGACAAATTAATAATTAATTAATAAGCAACAAAGGTTTTTTACAGAGAAATTTATAACTTGTAGGACAAGTATTTTACATTACAACCCTCAACAAACAATTTTAAAATCCCTTTTAAATCCCTATTAGCTATTTACTGTCTTCCTTAAGTCCCTGTCTCAGCTGGTCTGCCCCAGGCATTCTTATCTTCTTATGCTTTCCCTGCACAGTGAGTGCTCAGCCAACCAGAGTGGTCACTGCAATGGCTAACTGTCCCTCTACTAGCCAGAGGGTTTTCTCATCCTTAGAAAGCCTGGCTACCAGATGATAGCTGGACTTAAAAGACTCCTTATCAAATTATCATCAAAACATCATTGGGAGGCATGGGTGGCAGGAGTTCCTTCATAAAATGAAGTTTTATACCAGCTGCTAAGAAAGTAAAAATTTCTCCACATCAGTATTTACTTAGCTGTGACAACCTGTTGTCTCCCCAGTATATGACAAATTCTGTAAGTGCAAAGTCACTGTCATAATAATCTTTAAATACTCCACAGCACTACGTGCATAACCCACAATACCTTGCTTCTTGCAGATGAATGCTTTCAGATAAATAAATGAATGATTTGATAAATTAATAATTAATAAATGAACGGAAGTATGGCCTTTATGTGGCTCATAAAAGATATGAATAGAATTAATTTGAAGAATGCTCTATTTTATTAAAATGAGGAGACTAGTTTTCACAACTGCATGTCTTGTTTCCCACTTTTCTCCTTAGGTCCACAATATCTCATTCTCTTAGTGGAGAGTTTTGTTGTGGTTTTCAGTTTTAAAAGGAAACAAATCCACCTTTAGTTTCAAGTTTCTTTTTCGTTTGCTTGTTTTGTTTTGTTTTTGTCTCTCATTTACTCTGAATCAGCCTCTCTCAAAATCTCATAGAATATCAAAAAAAAAAAAAACAAAGAAAAAATAAAATTTGTAGCACCACCTAAATCTAATGCAACAGGATATAGAGTAGAATTTTTCAATTGTCCTAGAATTTGTCACTGGGATATAAAATTGAAAAGCAAATGAATCAAGTACCCTGTTTTAAAGACAGAAAAGGCCAGGAAGTCCATACAAGTTGTCAGAAGTGCAACAAGTTTCTTTAGGTATAAAATCTACCTTTTAAAATCACAACTTATGTACAGCAAAGGAAACCATCAACAAAACAAAAAGACAACCTACGGAATGGGAGAAAATATTTGCAAACAGTGAGCGCAACAAGGGGTTAATATCCAAAATATATAAACAGCTCATACAACTCAATATCAAAACAAACTACTCATTCAAAAAAAAAAATGGGCAGAAAACCTCAATAGACATTTCCTCCAAAGAAGACACAGATGGCCAACAGGCACATGAAAAGATGTTCAACATCATTAATTATTAGAGAAATGCAAAACAAAACCACAATGAGGTATCACCTCACACCAGTCAGAACAGCTGTCATCAAAAAGTTTACAAAAATAAATGCTGGAGAGGGTGTGGAGAAAAGGAAACCCTCACACACTGTTGGTGGGAATGTAAATCGGTGCAGCCACTGTGGAAAACAGTATGGAAGTTCCTTAAAATACTAAAAATAGAGCTACCATATGATCCAGCAATCCCACTCCTGGGCATATATTCAGAAAATATTAAAACTCTAATTCAAAAAGGTACATGTACCACTATATTCACAGCAGCACTATTCACAATAGCCAAGACATGGAAATAACCCAAATGCCCATCAACAGATGAATGATTTAAGAACATGTGTTATATGTTATAATGGAATATTACTCAGCCATAAAGAAGAATGAAATATTGCCATTT
This sequence comes from Pseudorca crassidens, assembly GCF_039906515.1. Taxonomy (NCBI): domain Eukaryota; kingdom Metazoa; phylum Chordata; class Mammalia; order Artiodactyla; family Delphinidae; genus Pseudorca; species Pseudorca crassidens. Next base: position 28,462,048 of record NC_090299.1, on the reverse strand, counting down.
GCAGCAACAGAGATGCACCTAGAGAATATCATACTAAGTGAAGTAAGTCAGAGAAAGACAAATATTATTTAATATTCACTTATAAAATATTATAGATGAATCTATTTATAAAACAGAAACAGACACACAGACATAGAAAACAAATTTATGGTTACCAAAGGGGAAAGGGAGCAGGGGAGGGATAAATTAGTACGGGATTAACAGATACAAACTACTAAACATAAAATACATAAGCAAAAAGGATTTACTGCATAGCACAGGGAACTCTATTCAATATATTATAATAACCTATAATGGAAAATAATCTGAAAAAAATACATATATAAAACTGAATCACTTTTCTGTACACCTGAAACTAACACAATACTGCAAATCAAATATACTTCAATAAAAAAATCACAACTTAAAATTTACCTTAATAACATGAAGCAAATTTACTGTTTTGAGAAAAGGTAAGGGAAGTTTCATAAATAGTGAGAAATGTCATGAACAATTATTGTGGGAAACTTTCTTACTTTTTAAATATATAATAAAGCAAATACATAAATACTATAAAAGGGCAATGAAAATTAGATATTATTATAATGTCATAATATAACTGTGTACCCTACAGAGCCTAAATTTAATTTTTCTTTAAATATCCATTGGACATTTTCAAAGTATTATATGTATGTATATCACAAATGATTTACATAATATATTTACATATATACACAAATATACATATTGAACCATAAGAAAATCTCAATAAATCCCTAACTTCAGAGATTGTATAAGCCCCATTATCTCTATCTGACAATACAACAAAAATGGAAAATTAATAACAAATTTTAAGTGAAAAAGAGCCCTACTGGAATTTTTTTAAAGCTCATCTAAAGCATCATTGAGTTATATAATAAATGCTAAAAGCCATAGTAAGCAATTCAGGAAATAATAAAATTGAGAATACTACATTTCAACACTTATGAGACATAACCACAACTTAACAGAGACAGAAGCATAGCCTTAAGGGTAATCATTATGAAATAAAAATAAATGAACCAAGCATTCAACTTAAAGGATTATAATCATTTCATATAACATTAATAGTATCAACAGAAGCTTACTTTTAAAGCAACCACTCTGCTACAACATTCTATTAAACACATTGTAATAGTTTCTACTTTTAACTCCGACTTAATGAGGTAGGTGCTATTGTTTGAATTTTGCACATGGGAAAAAGGCTCAGAGAGTTTAAGTAGCTTGTGCAAAATCACACAGCTAACAAGTGTCAGCTTCAGGATTCATAATACAATGTGTGAGATTCCAATCAGGAGGAATAAAATATTTAAAATAACAGAATAGTGAATTATAAACCAAAATGGTATTAGTGTTAGAGTAATTAAGACTAGGGACAGAATTAACAATAAAAGGGACAGAATTCTGGTAAATGAAAAAGAGTATTTACAAATAACCAAATATCAGAATGAGACAAGATGCATTACAACAAAGAGATGAGATAGATCTAGCAAACGATACTAATAAAAGAATAATTTAAGGAAAAATACTACATTTGCTTAAGAGGGTTATTTTAATATAAAAGCAGTACAATCTTTCATAAATAAAAGCATAACAGAGATAAACTTTCAGTAATTAATGGTATCAAAATGTGTAATGGAAATATTGTTAGAAATTTTTTAGCCTTTTGGAAATTTTTAGATATATAATTGCAGTGGGAAGATTTAATTTAACACTCAATCAGATTAAGTAAATAAAAAGGGAATAAAATATAGAATATCTGAATAATGTAGGATTACTGTATTGGATTCAATCTATAACTAACAGAGAACCTATTTTCTTTTCTAAGTATTCATGAAATATTTATTTAAAAAATAATTATACATTAAGTCACAGAGGAAACTGCAAGAGAATCCAAAAAGCAGAAGTTTGAAAGGCCATATTCTCTGGCCATAATGCAATAAACTTAGTAATCAAAAACACAGTAACATGAAATACAAAAAAGGGGGAATACTTGCAGTATATAGTAAAATGATATTTACTATCTAAATTTATATATATTTATTTTACATATAAGTGAAGCAGACATATATTTACTACATAAAAAGCTCTCAAAAATAAGAAAAAGTTTCACAACTCATTGGAAAAGCAGGCAATAGCAAATAGAGCAGTCAAAAAAGTAATAAAGGGCTTCCCTGGTGGCGCAGTGGTTGAGAGTCCGCCTGCCGATGCAGGGGACGCGGGTTCGTGCCCCGGTCCGGGAAGATCCCACATGCCGCGGAGCGGCTGGGCCCGTGAGCCATGGCCGCTGAGCCTGCGCGTCCGGAGCCTGTGCTCCGCGGCGGGGGAGACCACAACAGTGAGAGGCCCACGTACTGCAAAAAAAAAAAAAAAAAAAAAGTAATAAAATGGCCAACAAACTTGAAAAGTTGGTCACTCTCATAGTCAAACAAGTGCAAATAAAATAATATAGCTCTTTTTTTGTCTGTCAGATTAAAAAACAATAAAAAAGAATAAAATCATTCGTGTAATTGAATATGGAAGCCAACAATAATGTGCAAAGGAAGTTAAATTATAAATTAATACACTTTTTAAAAGGTTGTGTAGAATATATGTTGAAGTTTAAACATGGATACTATCTAACCTTTCATTTCAGTCCTGAGAATATATCATAAGAAAATAATAAGTGTGAAATGGCGTAAAGATATCATGCACCTGAATGGTCAAAATAGTAAAAAGTTGAAAACAATCGTATCCTTCAAAGAAGACTGGTTAAATATTTATTGTACATCTATACAAAATAATACTTTTAGGTAATAAAAGTAATCATGTTAGGACAAGTTTTAGAAGCCTGTTACATATGAGTACTGCACACTCATTAAAGAAGCCAAAGTAGATATGTGTCCAAATGCTGGGAGCTGGTGAAGAATATAGAAATGTGTTCATTAAAGATTCCCATTAGTTCGTTGGCTCTACTTAATTTAGTCTTTCCTCTCTTCTGTTTTTAATTTGTGATTATTTTTATCATTTAAATATGAACTTCAAATTCATTTAGTAAAAAGATTTAAGTGTGTTCACTGAATCATATGTGTTCCAAGTATCAGACAAATTCTTGTCCTAAAAGCCAAAACCACAAAAACTTTAAGTTTTTGAGATAGTTCATCCCAAATTAAAATCAGCCACAATTTATTCAGACCATCCTAGCGTTATCCCATTATCCCTTGACTGAAAGAAGAGGCAAAATTCTGACAGAAATTGGTCTCATATCTGTTCTAATAAATGAGTATAGTTCTTTTCTGAAAAAATAATTGACCTGAAAATTCGAAGTTCAAATTCTATTCACATCCATCGATTTGAACACTATTTTTTTCCTCAGGTAAATTGTACTCTCTAGTTTACTTTCTGGGCTGTGATCATTTCAAATTTTGCCAGACAGACCAAGTTAAAGACTTCTTTAAGTGTGATCAGTCTTCTTGTTTTACTGCCATTTAGACCCAGGTTTCAAAGGTCAATGAATTAGGCCAGTATTGTTTAGATTATGGACCAACTACAAACATACCACAATGTGCAGAGCCGATAAGAAACATGATCGATAACCAGATAGCATCTTACAGCTGGTACTTTAGAAAGGAAAGATGATCAAAAATGACCTAACATTTTCAGCATTTGTTTACAACATATTGATCAATTGTATAGCAGTCAATGTATTTTAAAAAGCATGACTGCTCAAGTTGAAGTTGCCTTATATCATAAAAACCAAATAGAAACCCACGAAGCTGCGTTTCTCAGTGTGGCTATAGATTTTTTGTGTGTGTATTTCTATTTAATATATAGCTTTAACGTTGCATCCTGGCACTTAACTTACAACCGTTCTGAAAATAGTGTGTTCTTCACTGAGTGAATAAGTCAAATACAAACAAGAAGTAGGTCAACTTAAGCCCTGAAAAATCTCAGGTCAAAGTAGTATATGAGTGTTTTAAAATCCATTTACTCAGTATCCCAAAGGATTTGAGCTTTTCTAAAGCTCTAAAGCTCTGGATAAAATTCTGATATAGAGATTCTAAATATTCCATCCAATATGAACCTTAAACAACTCAATATTTTCATTAACAAAATATCAATCTATGATTCCTGACTATAAAGTTCTAACCCTGGAAATTTAAATGCGGTTTAAGTGCATCTGTACTCTGGAGTCATTGCTACACTGCCTCAAGCTCATTCTCTAGGCCAGGCTCCATCTTAAACACTATATATATTATGTCAAATAATCTGAACAGCAACATTATGGTATAGGTAGTTCCCATTTTAGAGGAGAATGAAACATAGAAAATAAGTACCTCCCTGCGTACCTAGCTACTGGGTGGCGGAGCTAAGTTTCAAACCTAGCCAGCCCAGCCCTACAGTTCATGCTCTTAACCTCTGTGCCTTGGTATAACTATCCAGGGAGTTTCCTTATATTTGGCATGTATGTGCTAAGGTATGTGCCTTTAAAATTTCTAATGATTTAAATGTGGCACAAAGATTGCATTGCTAAAGCTATTTTCTGAAAGTTTTGTGATTATTTCAGTCCATATGTAGTCTATCCAGATGTAAACTTGCTGTCACAGACTTTTTCCTGCCTCTTTTTTCTCTTTTTATTCTCAATTTCCCATCTCTTCTCTACTCATTTACATAGACTCCTTAAGTTCCTTTTCTCCCAGAAGGTTCACTCCATCTTCTCTTTTGTGCTACTTTTTCTTCCCCTCAGAGCTGCATCCCAGATCAACTGGCTTTCCTCTAACCCTACCCTGTCTACCCATCTCCCTCTATCCAAGTCCTTATTTCTTGGCCTCTAGCTCCGAGTGAATGACTCAATTATCATCCTTCGACAATCCTAAGATTATAGCCCCAGTGCATCTTATCGCAGAACTTAGAGTCAGTGCTGTAATAAAGATGTCTTTCAAACACATTTTTAATAGTGATAAATATAGTCTCATATAAGACTTTGAAGACTTTTACTCCAGTGGCCAAATTTTTCAATTTCATTTGTCTTTCTGATTTCGAATTTTATTTCCAAATTTCAGCTTAATAATTGCCTACTTATCAAACAGAACATAAAGGAATTGCTCTGCTTTAAAACAAGCCTTATCTTACATGGCGTTGTTTGACAATTAATCCCTGTTCTCTTCTTAACTATGGAAGTCAGCTGCTTCGTGATAAATTACTGTCTGACACCCTAGTAAACTTTACCACCAATAAAATAAATAGGAACTTAAAGGGGTAGAAGGAAAGAAAGAACATGGATCATGGAAAGAGAGAGGTGAAAGGGATGCTTACTAAAACAAACCAAACAAAAGTTTGAAAAAAATTAAATCTTCATTTTCAAATAAATACAAACATATATTACCTGTTAAATAGAAAAAAGTAAAAGATTTACTTTAAAAACCTGTTGAGTATCCAAAAACAAAATGCTTGTTTTCATTTCTACTGTGTAAGTTTTAAGATATGACTATTCATACAAAGAGACATCCATCATCACATTGATTGAAGAGGAATAAAATTCTTAATTTCAAAACTGGTTAGGTCAGAAACCATCAAGTGAGTGGCGCGTATGTTTATTTGTGTACAAGTGCATTCACACTTCACTGAACCATATCTTGGTGTTTTGCATAACGAATCTCATCTGTCATCTTCTGCTCTGTGGGAGGAAGTAGGGAGGGGGCAAACCTTGTCTTTCTTGCTCTTAAAGAAAAGCCTGCAATTAAATGGAGGAAAAGTAAAGGTCCTCATTAGAATCACAGTTATTCCCACCACTTGTTTGTAGTAGAGGGCTGCTTCTCTCTCCGGGGAGTGGTCTATGCTTCCCTTCTCCCTATTAGCCTGGATGCCTTACCTTCCCAATACTGAAAGAGCTGACTGAAGTTTTATTACATTTCTCAGAAGGCTAAACTTAGTGGAACTTTTAAGTGTGCCTTGGAACGCCGTATTCATGGAAGTTTTTCCTGCTGTGGATTACTGATGCTGCAGGAGCAGGTAGACTGATGTGCCTTGAATTCCGACAAGGAGAAAGGGGCGTGTTGTTATTCTTTTTGCATAAAAAGTGAGTATTTTTAAAAGGCTTTTTACTTCAACGTGCTCCATTTTTATTCCTGATCAATTTAATGTGAGTCATTTTAATGCCATGCAACACTAGTTTATATTTACTCATTTGAAAACTTTGCCTAGTTATTTGCTCATATTGGAATCATTTGAGACCGATCTGTAAACAATATCCAAATTTGCTGTCATGCAACAAGAATTAACGTGTGTGCACAGACATACAATGGAGAGGCCAGGGATAAAGAGAAGGTAAATTATGGCAAGGGCATTAAAAATGAGCAAAGTGTGAGTCTTTATAATAACCAAATGGCTATTTTTCCATTTTTTTGCCCTTAAATCAATTTTGACCTCATCCTGACAGTTATGAAGTATTTACAAGGCATCACGTGACTCAGGAGAGTGGTGTATATAGTTCTATAGACTACTTTAGAAGATTAAGACCTTTCAGTGTATCTGATCCATCTGCTTCTTTAGGCCCCACATTTTGGAGGAACTGCCATGTGATTTTACATCAGGATGTTCATAACCTGAGTTCTTAAAGCTGTATATGAAACAGATTTCAAGGAATCCAGGCCTGATTAAAAGAGTTAGCCTGTTCACATCCTCCCTATTTACTGCGGATTACAGGAAGGGAAGTTGGGGTTAAATCAGCAGGTCTTCCTGCTTCCCCAGGAGTTAACCTGGCAGCCGGTTTGGCACCCCCAGGAGAGCTGACAGGTAGCAGGATTTGTCTGAGCAGGCTGCCTGAGAGCCAACAAGGAAAACTGAATGCTCTGGATTAGTTCTGGATTATGTTGTCAGAGTGAAGGCTGATGGACAAACTGCAGAGAAATAAAATGCAATCTGTTTGGGAAGAGAGGCAGCGTGCATAGCTTTCATTTTTCAAGAAATGACAAGAAAAATCATTAATAATTTGTAAATCCATGTCCATTAACTTTTCTCCTTGTTGTCCCAAGACAGCCTTTTTAACATGAGTTCGCCACCATCCTCTATCTCTTCTGTCTAGTGACAGATAAGATAGATAAGAAATTGGATTTATAATATAATATCCCCACCTCCAAGAAAGACGGAGCTTTATTCTCCTAACACTGCTCTGGCTTCCTCCACACCTTCCCCCCATTCCGCCCCCCAGGATGAAAGGAAACTTTGACATTGGTGAGATAGCCAAATGACATGTGTTTGCTTTCTTCCCTCTGTAATAAATTTCCAAGACAATGGTATTACTTAATGAAATTTAAAGACAAAAATAAATAAATAATCATGACAGTAATCATGATAGTATTAATACTATTTATTATGATGATAAAATATGCTGTGGGATTTCTTCTCTCTTTTTTTCCATAAAGGACTTGAGCATCAGTTCCAAGAACCGAGATAGTTAATAGATGTGAATACTCAAGTATATTTAATAAAAACAAATTTAGGTCCCTATAGGAGGGGGTTACATTTTTCCAATATAGGTGTTACTAAAATTCTTTAAAAAATAGTTGTAAAATAATTAAGGTTACTCAATTTCCATTTACTAACAAATCTAATGTTCTAAAATAATTTGGGTCATTTTTTTCTTACAAGTTTCTTAAAGTGAAAGTTACCTTATCATCAGAAAAAATCTCTGCTTAGGCTCGGTTGAAACTAAGAAATATATTTAAGTGTTTTTAAAACAGCAAAAATTAGTATGTCCAGATGTTTTGGATTATGGCTACATTATGAATATTACTTAACAATAATTTCAAAAATGAAGTTTTATGGGTGCAAGGAGCTAGTATTCATAGACTCTAACAGTAACAGAACAGGATTCTTATGCTCTCCTTTATGATTTCAATAACGAATTCTATCTTTTCTGACATAGAAGAGTATGCTTTCTTCTCCACAGGAAGCAGTATAAATTAAGTGATGCATTTAAAGAGTCTCTTAGCTCCTTAAACCAGATCACTATTTCCTAATGGATCAAAGGCATAGTATTACTTCATTACTCTTCTTTTCAAAAATGACAATAGCTTCTCCTGAAATTCATACAGAATCCAGGCAGTCCGGGTAATTTACCTGGACTCCCATGGTAGTTTTGTAGTTTTCGTTGTAGATGATCTATTGTTTTGTATCTTTACAACTCTTTTTGTTTTATATCTTTGCAAACCTAAATAAGAACATCAGATTATAGTGATATTTAAATTATTGTGAATTTTCTAGTGTAAAATAAAATCCAACTAAAAATCAAAGCAATTCAACAATTATATGTCTTTTTAAGTCCAGTGTCTACTCCAGTGACATAAGGATGAAAAATGAATAGAATATAAATAGAACATAAAAAGAATGTGTATAACAGAGTCACTTTGTTGTACAGCAGAAATTAACACAACATTGCAAATCAACTATACTTCAATTTAAAAAAAGGATGAAAAATGGTTGTTGGGTTTGGAAAACTAAAATATATGTGTTACCTTAAAAAAAGAAGTTTCAATATAGTGGTCAGGGATGAAATCACATTTCAGAGAACTGAAAAATTAAAGATAGAAAGTGAAGTCTGCTCTTTTGTAAAATTTAGATGAGAAAAGGAGAAAAAAATAATGAATAATAACTACTGGGACCCCAGGGTTAAGGGACATTTTATTTGAATGGGAGAGACTTGAGTATCCCTAGAGGCTCATGAAAAGGAATTTTTAGAAAGGGTGAGTTTGAAGTTTTCAGGGCTGGGGCCCTGAAAAGTGGAGTAAAGTGCAGTGAAATGGGGAAATTATGGAGCCAAAGGGTAGGGTAGATGGATACATCCACCAGCTTTAGGGAAAAAACATTTAAGACTGGTCTGAATGTAGACAGCTTATAGGTAGAAGAGTTTGCAGCACAGTTGTGATGGGCACAATTTTTCTCAATAAATCGAGAGATCATTCCCTGGCAAGAGGAAAAGGCTGAACAAGTTACATGAGAAATCTGACAGATGTTTATATTCTTTGAAAAGATTGGGAAAAAATATTGAAATGGGGGACCATGTTACAAAGACTGGTCAAACTGGGGACCATATTTTTATAATGGTCAATGTCCAAGTTTATGTGATTATTCTTTGGTAGGTTCAGCTGCCTGGATGTGGGGGCAGAGAACGTGGATCATGGCAACAATCTAGGATGGGGACTTTGTAGGTAGACGATGAATAGGCATACACAAGAATCAAGGATGTTGCTAAGAGATTAATTCGGGAAACCAGTCACAGAGTCCAGCCTGGGGGGAAAGAATGAGAGAAGAGGAGGAACCTAGGGACTTGGAGGGGCCACATGAAACAAGAAAATGGGCACTACTGGCACAAACAGTAGGGATTTTTAAAATCTGGGTAGTGTGTGAGATGGCGCATGGAGTAGGAAAGATAAAGGCAAAATGCTGGGGAATACTGGCATTCAAGGACTAGGCATTTTTTTGTTCTAATTGGTGGTATTAGAGGAAGAATTTTTGACTTTCAAATATGAAGTCTGATAAATGCATCCAGAAATACCTTCCAAATTTTTTGCCATAGAGATTCTGAAACAATTACATGGAATAATACAAGTGATGTCAAATCATTTCCTGTCCAATACAATAAATAAAACTATTCAGTCCCTGAATAAACTTTTAAGGGGACATAACGGCAGAAAGGAGTCACCATCAAGACATGCACTTGTAAAGTGATTTATTCTTTGACCAGAAGTGTTTTCAGAGCCTCCTTGGGAACTTCTCCCAGAGTACAAAAAATTAAAATGTGAGAATGTGACATCCAAATCCACCCCTGCACCCACCTTTGAAAAAGGTTCATGATTCCACCAAGGCAGAATAAGATGAATCTGAGAAACTCCAGAGAGAGCAGGCACCTCAGATACTTGCAAGTTAGGGGACAGCTCTGTTCCTTCAAAATAACAAATGAGCAGGAAATCAACAAGCGTTCCACAGGACACGTGTTTTAGCTTTTAAACCTCTGTAGGCTGGCACACTCCAAAAGTACTACCTTTTATGACTATAATAATTCCAAAGGAAGAAAAAATATTATTACGATCTCTTTAAAATAAAAACACAACCATGGGACTCCCCTGGTGGCGCAGTGGTTAAGAATCCTCCTGCCAATGCAGGGGACACCGGTTGGAGCGCTGGTCCACATGCCGCAGAACAACTAAGCCAGCGAGCCACAAAACTACTGAAGCCCACTGCACCTAGAGCCTGTGCTCCGCAACAAAGAGAAGCCACCGCAATGAGAAGCCCGCGCACCACAAAGAGTAGCTCCTGCTCACCGCGACTAGAGAAAGCCAGTGCGCAACAATGAAGACACAACGCAGCCAAAAATAAATTAATTAATTAATTAAAAAAAATACAACCATGAAATTCCAACCATCCCTAACATCCAAAACTAAACCTTCAAATCATGGATTCAGTTCAATTTGAGGTCTAAGACCTCAGCTACCATTTAAGTCATTCAAAGCTGACAAACAAATGTTTTCATTACATGTAATTTTAAAAGTAATAAATACTATTTGCAAAAAATCAAATATTTTAGAGATTAGAAAGTGTTCCATAATACTACTCCTTAGAAATAACCAGGGTTAATTATTGATTCTATTGGTTTAAACTTGATAGTTGCAGTCAAGAGAATGAGTTTACCAAAGAGAAATAAAATGGACCTAAAACAGAGTAAGTAGGGGTATGTTTAAAAAAAAAAAAAAAAAAGGATGCAGGAAAGGAAAGAAAGTAGTAAGAGTCATCAAAGTACTAGAAGAATTTGGGTAATGGCACACCAGGAAACTGAAGAAAAATAAAAAGAGTTTTAAAAAGGAGGTGCTAGTCTAGAATCACAGGTTCATAGACAAGTCAAGGAGACGTGAACAGAAAAAGTCAATTTGCTCTTAGCACAGTCCTTGGTCTTTTTTGTATGAAACTAGTACAAATGTTATGGAACACTTATCAATAAATTCTGCTACTTTGAATAATATTAACAGTATAAAGGAAACTTCCGTCAGAAAAAAACATAATTTTCATTCTTTTCTTTGGAATACATTAGTACTTTTGCTCATTGTACAAATTACAGTTTTGTGCTTGGCTATTCGTTTATTAATGTAAGCACTAATCATTTTGTGGAGACAATTTCACTCATTGACAGAAAGATTACAATCTCTTTTATCCTTTGTTTCTGACCTGCTGAAAGACAAGAGTAGCTAAAACTCTTTTTATCTATGAAAACATCTTAAGTATAAGGTGCCAGAAATACCAAATTCAATGGACTGGACTAATGGAATCTGAGAAAATAGCAATTTCTTCTGTTATTTTTTCTTTTTATTCTGAGTTTCTATATATGAAAAACAATGAAGACTGGTTCAATGTGCTAAATATTTGCAGAGATAAAATGGCAGAGCCATGTAGACTCCAAAAAGGTTTTGAGTTACTTTCAAATGAAAACACCACTAAACAAGGAGAGGAAATGAGTAATGATACAGAAAGAATAGGAGGCAAGAAATTGTTGAAAAAGCAGCCTCTGCAGCCCTCCAACCATAGTGAATCAGAAGCCCTGGTAACAAATATTTTTGAGGTATTTTTAGTACATATACACACATCTACTGAACTACCAATATGTCATTTTATATATATAAATACATATATTTATATATGAACATTTATATATGAATATATAGATATACACACACTAATATATATAGGCTTAATTGATGATCGGAATTTTACACTTTTAGGAAAAAGCAATAAAGAATGAGTCATGATTTGGCTCATATACTTTATTGCTTCTCATATTCCAAATTAACATATTGCTTTCCATAAAAAGCTCATTAAATGCATTAGGATATATATTTCTTTTTAAAATGCACTTCTTCTAAGAAATATTGACAACGGTTTTCTTAGCTTGGTCATAACATGGGTCAAAATTCTCCTCTGGAAGTCACTCCTGTAAGGAGGATCCACAGTGTGTTATACAACTTGAGAAAAATCATACTGTATGTGTTCTCCACATGAAGGGTTTTGATTGCTGAAATCCAGAAGGAAGCTCTAATGGTAGAAAGATTAGATATTAGTTCACATTTGTTATAATAAAGACTTGACCTCCAACTCTTCAAAGCCCCCGGTGAACATCATTATTATGTTCCATCATATAAGGCCGGTCCAGCCTGAGATGACCTTCCTTCTCATATTCACATATATCAAATTTAACTAATTCACAAGTGGATAGAATGGAGATTTTTCAATCCCTGTTCCATGCACGAAGTTGGTGTATTTATACAAATAAGGGAAATCAGGATCCAGATAATTAGGAACTCTATTAAAAGAAGATTATGATCAATTCAAGAATGTAAGGCTCATTCGCCAGTTTTATTCTATTCTACTCAATAATTACAGATTGCACTAATGCTGCTTTTCTTTCTCTCTCATTAATTGCTTCTTTACTTAAAAAAAATCCCTTTTAATCATCTATGTGTTTCATTTGTTATGCAACCTCATCCTTAATTCCCAAGGGCAATTGAGGGTTAAGTATAGATCAGAATTTTATATATATACAGTTAGCCCAATGAGAAAAAGGAGTCAGACACCATTATCTCTATCCATACAACCCTCAGTAGGAATTCTTCATTAACTGTCAGAAAACTATAACCAAAATTGCAGGAAGAGAATGAAGCCACAGGGAAATTTTTTTCTACCTTCAAGTCTTTAAATTTAATGGCAAAATATCTAACACTTGTAAGCAATTATACCATGTTTACAAATAGCATTTTTGTACCTAAAATAAAATGTTTTAAGTACTTCCAGACAACTTGTTTTACTAGTAAATTAAAACATTTATTTGACAAGCAGAAGCTGGACGTTTCTAGAATGTCTTTTGAATATGTTTTCCCTTTGCACGCTTCTGAATCACAGAGGCAGCTCAGCTGGCTGAGAAAATAGCATCATTGGGCCTTTTGTGCACCAGTCATTGCAGGTCATCTAAACACTACTCAAGTAGCAGCTCAGAAATGCCCCAATTGAAGAGGGCTTGGGAGGTTAATTCTGTCATTACTGCGTTGACATGAGGCATGTTGCAGCCTTCAGCACAAAATGTTACTCGTAATCTTTTAATCCCAAATTAGGTCAATATTTTATCAAGTTAATCTAGCATGAAGATTAATTGCATTAGTCACACACACATATACGCCTGCAGGTTATTTGTTTTAGAGATACTTTTAATCAAAGAGCAAACCCTTGGTTCTAACAGGCGATTTTTTAAAAAACATCCTTTCTCCAACAGTCTTTATCTTTATAAAGGAGACATTTATTCTTTTCATTGATCTTTACATCAAGACGGATGTAAGAAGAAGGATAACGGTCTGATAATTACTAAAACAATGACCACTTAGAAAAGTTGTTTATAAGGGAGTAATGACTTCTGATTGAAGTGTTTTTAATAAAGAACCTCTTTGGTCTATTATTTCAATTTAATTCGACTTGTTTTCTTAAAATATGTGATTAGTTCTGCAAAGAAAGTCAATGGTTTTCTGTGTGTTTGCATGTTTGTATCTCTAGGCATGTTTAAAAACGTTGTAACAAAGAATATGAACTAGAGTGATTTTCTAGGAAATTATTATTATTTTTTTTCAGTTATCAAAATTGCGATCAGGCACATCTTCCTTTTTTTCTTTCATTTTTTTAAATCTAAGAAGTAGAGTTAAGGGGGTAGGAAGGTGGAAATATATTGATCTAAGTGGCATAAATCTGCTAACAGAAGTCATTAGAGTGGACAAATGCCTTTCTCCCTGAATTTCTTAGATAAGAACTATCTGGTAGTTTAAAATTCCCAGGCGTCATTCTGGGTAGTATTACAGACCCCCCAGGGTGGCAGGACAGAGTTCATGCCCTGTTTCATCAAATATCCAATGACATTCTCCAAGGGTCATGCTAATTATAGGGATTTCACAGCCAATGTTTAAGAATATTGCATCTCAAAATTTTAGCTCCTGTCTTCAAATATTGGCTTTCTGGCATTCTTTTAGTGAAAAATGATAGGTAAAAGGATTCAGAAATATTTTCATATGACTAGCCTTTTCTACTAATTAATGGATTAATATCAAATCTTTCATGTGATGAATAAATCAACAGCAATCTCAGTACCCAACACTTTAAGAAGAGAATGCTTGAATTTGGAAGTAAAGTTCACAATCCTGAATGTCAACCTTACAGTTAGTATGAAGTTCTGACAAGCTACGCTGAAGAAACATGCCAAAGAATTCTCTATCCGTCCACTTACTACAATGTAATATTCTTCTCATAATAAATAGTAATAAAAATCCACATTCAACTTGCTGAAAATCAGCCAAGTGCATGATAAACATAAAATGAAAACAAATATTTTTAGGAAAGAATACTATTTTAAAAACCCCAAATGAAATAAAAAATCATTTAGGGTCCAAGTTTCAAATTTTATTTTTTCTACTCTGTTCTCAAATTCTAAAAATTTTACATGCCCCCCGTGTCAATTCAAACAATAAGAGGTATAAAGAAAAGTTAAGCCTCTGTTTCCTTCGATTCAATCTCTTTCATCAGAAGCACCTAATATTAAAAATTTAGTGCATAGCCTTCTCACTTCTTTTTCATGTTAACTTAAATATAATTTTGTAAGTATATACACATCATTTTACAGGCTTCTTTTAATTTCTAATTTAAACTGTATAAATATAAAAACAGATTCTCTTAAAGTTTTTAAAATATATAAATATACATGTTTTTATCACAATATTCTATCTTTTTAAAATTAATAGCATATTATTATCAACTTTCCTCATCAAGACATATAGATATAACACATTATTTTTAACAACGCAATTAGAAACTTCCCAGCCCTGATAAAATGCTGCCTAATCTCTATTAATAGCTTATTTTCTTACTGAGAACTTATGTGTACCTGTCACATAACAGGTTAGTGTGGTATTCAACAAGAAGTACTAGATAGAATTTCTGACAATATACTTTAATTTACAAGAAGAAAAAAGACAAAACAGAGACAACATCATCAATGGTGTGGTCTGGGTTAAGAGTATGGATTCAGGAGTTGGCAGATCTGGTTAGAAACTAGGACTCCACTATCTACCAGCAGGATAAACTCTGGAAAATGTCTTATCCTCTCTATGCTTCAGTTTCTTTATCTGTAAAGCAGGAATAATAACAGTACCTTGGGAATGACTAAATGAGATAGGGAAAACAAGCAGTGATATACTGCCTGATACTTGATAAGTGTCTGATAAATTTTAGCTAATATTATTGTCACCATTATTTATATGATCCATAAGAAGGAGCTAAGTTGGAAAAAAAGGTATGAGCTCCAAAGGTGTGAACAGTAGAGTGAAAACTGAGGACATCTGGGAAAGCTTCACAAAGATGAGCCGATCCAAATGGGCACATGTGATATTTCAGAGGATTAACTCTCACTGCCCACAAGTTTTATGATCACCGTAAGGAAGGAGGGCTGAGGATGTGTGGGTCACTCAGGTGAGGAAGGAATGCAGGGGAAGAAGGCAGGGATACACAGGTCAGATTTTGTATAAACTCATTGAAAAGGTTGCAGATTTTTTATCACAGGCATATGGGATTTTAGAGTTATAGGGAACTTTATGACTCCACTAGTTTTATTTTGCCTAGAAGGAAATGGAGAGTAGAAGGACACATCCAAAGTCACCCAGCTGGCAGTGGCCGAGCCAGGATCACAGTCTAGGTCTCCTGTCTCCCAGTTTATCCCCCTCTGCTCCATTCTGCCTGCCGTTTCAAGGCACTAATGTGATGACAGCCACATTTTAGGAGGATTGATTTAGCAACCACGTGTAGGTTGAATTAAAGGAGAAAAGTCTAGGGAGAGAGGAATGAGGAAAGAGGTTATAGTGGTAATCCAATCATTAGGTGATGAGGCTAATAAGCCCTGGCGATTTCCCCATTCCACACTATTCAACATTGCATGGGCTGCCTGAGGCAATGGTGAGCACCTGAGGATGACCAGTGCTCATGTGGGAAAAGACCCTTCAAACAGTGATATTGTTGGGGGGGACAAACCTGATAGCCAGCTATCACAAAATGTTCATTTGTAAAATTAGAAGGAAAAGTGCTTTCACAAAGATAAATTAGTTCAAGTAAAAGATATATTCTGGGCCTTAATCTCATTATAGGAGGGACTTCCTTGGTGGTCCAGTGGCTAAGACTCTGCACTCCCAGTGCAGAGGGCCCCTGTTCGATCCGTGGTCAAGAAACTAGATCCTGCATGCATGCCACAAGTAAGACTCGGTGCGTCCAAATAATTTTTTTTTAATCTTATGAAAGGAGAACGTAATAATATGTCTGTGAAATCTAAAATAAAAAGAACATTTTTCCCCCTCCCTAAGGTCACTCAATGAGATCATTAGCAAAAAAAAAAAAAAAAAGATTATAACCTTGAATTCCTCTCTTGGAGACTTCAGTGGCCATTTTTATTATTCCTTGACTAACATTAAAACTGCAACATTTGAACTTGATTGTATTATATATTAATTCTCACCTTTAGTTTTTACACAAGTAAAACTGTCACACCTGTATTGGCCCCCAAAATTCAGCTGGACTCTGTGTACTTTCACAGGAAATGGAAAAACAATTTTCCATTTGATCTCCACTATTGACAGTAAGATCTATTCCAAGAACGTAAACCATATCCACGTATCAGTTTTATGAAGGACCAGATATAGGAAGAAATGTCCCATAATTTAATTCTCTCAACATAGTAATGGTGGCAATAAGTTGAGTTAAAATAGAATTGGCTTCCTTTTTATAAATTCCATACAATTTTAGAGACTATGTATACTTACAAGTAGCCTGGTTTGTTTATGTTTGATTTTTGTTGCTGAAAGATTAACACAATTTGCTGTAGATACCTATGAGGCTTGGCTATTGCCAAGAATATCTTGGGAATTAAATCTAAAGTTATTCTCATGACTAATATAGCCTGTAGAAATTTGACATAATTTTTTTAGTGGTACTGATAGAGAAATAAAATATTTTAAGATAATAAAGGAGTGCTCTTACTACAACTTTCATTTTATCACAGCAAAATAGTATATTGCTTCAATTTACTTTGTGATAAAAAATTCTGCATTTTTTGTGACCTAAAATAAATATTTTTTGTTTTGTTCCTTTACATTTTATCTATTCCATTTACTTTCATTTTTTTCAATAAAACTGAAATAAACATTTTTTAAATGCTTCCACACTATATTTGATAGACAAAAATAAGAATAAATAGAATCATGATAGAACTAGTGGCAGCAGACCAATAACAATTTTCATGCATCAAACCACTAAAGAATTATTGTCCACATTGATTGCTTAGTTGGCTATGTGTTTCTGAGACAATAAATACATCTTGTCTAAGATTTGCATATGGAATCTTTTCTCTAAGCAGTGCACATATTGGACAAGTGAGCCATTTATTTGCAACACCACACTGTTAAATCTATCCACTCCCCCTTAGCAAATTTTATGAAGTATTTAATTATTTTAGCAAGTAAATGAGGTTTCTTGTAAGTATTTATAAAGTTACACAGTAAGTGTAAAGTTATAAAATAATCAGGTAGAAGATGGCCAGAGCTCCCAGCATTCATAATTTGATTTAACTGCGTAGTGTTTAGATTAGTCTAATTAGTATATAAACACCCAAGTGAGGGACTCAAGGTCATAATCCCATTTTCTTTCTAATTTTTATCATGGTATATTTATATATTTAGCAAAAATATCAATTTTAAACAAATGTGAAATTCTGATGCATTTTCCTCTAACATTTTTTTCTGAAAGTTTTAAGACCTACAGAAAAGTTGCAAGAGTGGTAAATCAGCATCCATACATCTTTACCTGGATTTAATAGTTGCTAACATTTTATCATATTTGCATGCTGTCTCTCATCCCATGTGTGCACATGTGTGTGTATGTCTGCATACATACATTCATATATATTACTCTTTGCAACTATACATGTGTTTCCATATATGATATATATACACACCTATATACACATACATATATGTATATGTAGCTGAATCATTTAGGAGTTAGTTAACATGCACATTCATAATATTACTCCTAAGGCTAGGTATTATCAAGTGGCATGAGTAAAATAACATTTCTTATTTCTGTCTTAATACTTAAATACATTGTCTTTCTCATGAGAATTTAGCAAAGTTAATACAATATATTTACAAATGAAAGAAAATTTTAGATCATCTTTTTCCCAATTACCACAAAGGTAAAACACATTTTATTAGTTCACTCAAACTAGTGTCCATAACTGGCCTCCTGGCTACCACTCTTGTCTCTTCCCATCTCAAGCCTATTCTCCATCAGCAGCCAAAAATCCTGCAAAACCATAATCAGATCATGCTAACATCCACTCAGAACCTTCTGTGATTTCCCATCTTACTCAGAGTTAAGCCAATGTTTTTAAATGGTCTAGGAACCTGCACTGACTCCCTATACCCCTTTTACCTTGTCTCCTGATGTTCCCAAAGGCCCAGAAAAGCCCCAGCCTCAGGAACTCAGCACCTGCTATGGCCTCTGCCTGGAACATTCTTCCCTTAATGTCCTCATGGCTTGCTCCTTCTGCCCTTTTAGATCTTGACTTAAATATTACTTTCTCATGGAGTCTTTTCCTAGCCAATCTTTTTAAAACTACACACACACACACACACACACATCTAACCTATCCTCTTTCTTGCTTAAGTTTTGTAAGCACTTACTAGAATCTAATATTCCCTGTCTTTTATTTATTTACCCACATGTAAGCTTCAAAAGCACAGGGATATTTGTCTTTCTTTGCTGCTGTATTACCAGTCCTATAATGGTACCTGGCACAAAGAAGATGCTCTTGAGACATTTTGTTGTTGTTGTTAATGAATGATACAAATACATATGGAGCAAAAAATAAAGTAATATAATTTATTAGTCTTTTTGCATATATTACTTTCTTTAAGGCAACTATTAACAATATTAATGCCTCAATTTTACAAACATTTTGTGCTTGTCCAGTACCTTCCACATGTTAGCTTATTGACTGTATTAGTTATCTACTGCTGCATAACAAATTACCTCAAAACTTAGTGAATAAAAACAAGAAATGTTTATTACCTTAGTCTCTATAATGAGGAATGTGGGTACTGCTTAGCTTAGTGGGTTCAGCATCTCTCCTGAGGTTGCAGTCAAGCTGAGAGACTCTAATCCTCTCAGACTTGTCAAGGGCTGATTATCTACTTTCAGATTCATTCAGGTTGTTGCTGGCTGGCTGTGGGTCCTCACCACACAGGACTCTCTTTAAGTTGCTTAAGTGTATCCCAATGGCATGGTAGCTGGTGCTCTGAGACAGAGAGATAGGAAGGCCTTCTGAAACAGAAGCCACCATCTTTCATGACCTCATCTCAGAAGTAATATCTCAGTCCAGCCCACATTCAAGGGGAAGGGATTACACAGCGTATGAATATCAGAGACAGGTATCATTGGGGCCATCATAGAGGCTACCTAAATTTTTGACCATTTTACAGACACAGATGTTGAAAACTAGAGAAGGCAAATTTTCCCAAGTTACACAGTTAAAAGCAAGATAGAGTAATTCTGATTCCCTAACCAGCACCCTATGAGAACCACTGATAAATTTAAATGTAATTAACACCATATTAACAAATTGAAGGATAAAAACCATATGATCATCTCAATAGATGTAGAAAAAGCTTTTGACAAAATTCAACACCTATTTATAAAAGTTCTCCAGAAAGTAGGCATAGAGGGAATCTACCTCAACAAAATAAAGGCCATATATGACAAACCCACAGCCAACATCATTCTCATTGGTGAAAAACTGAAACCATTTCCTCTAAGATCAGGAACAAGATAAGGTTGCCCACTCTCACCATTATTATTCAACATAGTTTTGGAAGTTTTAGCCATGGCAGTCAGAGAAGAAAAAGAAATAAAAGGAATCCAAATTGGAAAAGAAGAAGTAAAACTGTCACTGTTTGCAGATAACATGATACATACATGATACATACATGCAGATAACATACATACAGAATCCTAAAGATGCTACAAGAAAAGTACTAGAGCTAATCAATGAATTTGGTAAAGTAGCAGGATACAAAATTAATGCACAGAAATCTCTTGCATTCCTATACGCTAATGATGAAAAATCTGAAAGAGAAATTAAGGAAACACTCCCATTTACCATTGCAACAAAAAGAATAAAATACCTAGGAATAAACCTACTTAGGGAGACAAAAGACCTGTATGCAGAAAACTATAAGACACTGATGAAAGAATTTAAAGATGATACCAACAGATGGAGAGATATACCATGTTCTTGGATTGGAAGAATCAATATTGTGAAAATGACTATACTACCCAAAGCAATCTACAGATTCAATGCAATCCCTATCAAACTACCAATGGCATTTTTCACAGAACCAGAACAAAAAACTTCACATTTTGTATGGAAACACAAAAGACCCCGAATAGCCAAAGCAATATTGAGAAAGAAAACAGAGCTGGAGGAATGAGCCTCCCTGACTTCAGACTATACCACAAAGTTACAGTAATCAAGACAGTATGGTACTGGCACAAAAACAGAAATATAGATCAATGCAACAGGACAGAAAGCCCAGAGATAAACCCATGCACATATGGTCAACCTTATCTTTGATAAAGGAGGCAAGAATATACAATGAAGAAAAGACAGCCTCTTCAGTAAGTGGTGCTGGGAAAACTGGATAGCTACATGTAAAAGAATGAAATTAGAACACTTCCTAACACCATACATAAAAACAAGCTCAAAATGGATTAAGGACCTAAATGTAAGGCCAGACACTATAAACTCTTAGAGGAAAACATAGGCAGAACACTCTATGACATAAATCACAGCAAGATCCTTTTTGACCCACCTCCTAGAGAATGGAAATAAAAACAAACAGATGGGACCTAATGAAACTTAAAAGCTTTTGTGCAGCAAAGGAAAACATAAACAAGATGAAAAGACAACCCTCATAATGGGAGAAAATATTTGCAAACGAAGCAAATGACAAAGGATTAATCTCTAAAATTTACAAGCAGCTCATGCAGCTCAATATCAAAAGACAAACAACCCAATCCAAAAATGGGCAGAAGACCTAAATAGACATTTCTCCAAAAAAGATATACAGATTGCCAACAAACACATGAAAGGATGCTCAACATCAATAATCATTAGAGAAATGCAAATCAAAACCACAATGAGGTATCACCGGCCACCTCTGATGGCTGGTCAGAATGGCCATCAACAAAAAATCTACAAACAGGGCTTCCCTGGTGGCGCAGTGGTTGAGAGTCCACCTGCCGATGCAGGGGACACGGGTTCGTGCCCCGGTCCGGGAAGATCCCACATGCCACGGAGCAGCTGGGACCGTGAGCCATGGCCGCTGAGCCTGCATGTCCGGAGCCTGTGCTCCACAACAGGAGAGGCCACAGCAGTGAGAGGCCCACGTACCACAAAAAAAAAAAAAAAAAAAAACTACAAACAATAAATGCTGGAGAGGGTGTGGAGAAAAGGGAACCCTCTTGCCCTGTCGGTGGGAATGTAAATTGATGAAGCCACTATGGAGAACAGTATGGAACTCCTTAAAAAACTAAAAATAGAACTATCATATGCCCCAGCAAACCCACTACTGGACATATACCCTGAGAAAACCATATTTCAAAAAGAGTCATGTACCACAGTGTTCATTGCAACACTAGTTACAATAGCCAGGACATGGAAGTAACCTAAGTGTTCATCGACAGATGAATTAATAAAGAAGATTTGGCACACATATACAATGGAATATTACTCAGCCATAAAGAGAAACAAAATTGAGTTATTTGTAGTGAGGTGGATGCACCTAGATTCTGTCATACAGAGTGAAGTAAGTCAGAAAGAGGAAAACAAATACTGTATGCTAACACATATATATATATGGAATCTAAAAAAAATGGTTCTGATGAACCTAGGGGCAGGAAAGGAATAAAAGCACAGACATAGAGAATGGACTTGAGGACATGGGGAGGGGGAAGGGTAAACTGGGATGAAGTGAGAGAGTGGCACTGACATACATACACTGCCAAATGTAAAACAGATAGCTAGTGGGAAGCAGCTGCATAGCACAGGGAGATCAGCTCAGTGCTGTGTGACCACCTAGAGGGGTGGGATAGGGAGGGTGGGAGGGAGGCACAAGAGGGAGGGGTTACGGGGATATATGTATACATATAGCTGATTCACTTTGTTATACAGCAGAAACTAACACACCATTGTAAAGCAATTATACTCCAATAAAGATGTTAAAAAAATTTTAACGTAATAAATATTTTCAAAAAGTCAGGAGATATCTTTTTGCCTTGCTACGTGCCAGATACTGTTTAATTGCTTTACATATGTCAACCCATTTTATCTGTAAAACAACCCTATACGGTAGGTCTGCTTATTATACACATTTTACAGATGAGAAAAATGAGGAATAGAGAATTACAGTAACTTTCTCAGGGTCATATAGCTAAAGTGCGTCAAGGCTGGCATTCAAACCCAGCAGTCTGGCTTGAGAGTTTTGCTTCATAACCGGTACTCTGTACCACATGCTTCTCATACATAAGAAAACTAAAGCATTTGACTGTCTTCAATTCACCAAAATCCATTTTGTATCTCTTGTCTTTTTAAACTCAAAGCAAGAGAGGAAGTAATGTTATTTTAAAAACTGTCTGGTGAGGAAACTTTCATCTAACGGGCAAAAATACCTACGATTAAAAATCATACCCATTGCGTGTACTGACCTCCAGTGAGAAGACAATTGGGCAAGCATGTGTCCGTTGGTTGGATCTGCTCTAGACAGAATGTCTCATGGCTGACTATAATGTTCTCAGGTGAATAGCCCTTCCCCCTTTCAAAGGAATAAGAAAGCCACACACACAGAGAATGCCATCCAGTGCATGGGAAATACTTCTTCTCTCTTTCTTCTTTCTAGCTTATAAAAGTTCCCCTTCCAAATGGTAATAAGTCACTTCAGAGAATGCATTTTCTAAAGGATGATTGCCCTCCTTGAGTAGTGGTGCACTTAAGGCAGGCATGCAATAATCCCTAGAAATATACTGCCTGGAGTGTCTTACTGGTTAATTAGAGCTGGCACTGGGCCACTGCTTCTCAGCCTTGAATCAGTGCAAGAGCACTGGAAGGAGGCAGGGGTATTAAAAGTGTTATTTCAGGGGGATACAAAGCAATGGCACCATGCCAGTCTGCAGAAAATAAAGCCAAACATTCCTGTTACCACAATAAAATGTCAAAATGCCTGGCTTTATTGTAGTCAGAGATTAAATCGATCACTGTGCCCATGATCAGGGTTTAAATATGATCTCTGTTGTTCTAAAAGACTTTACAATCATTACTCACAAGACAACTATAAAAGTAAACATAACTTCCCCCAAAAGTATTTATTGAATGGAAGGAGGAAGCCATCATTATAATTATGTAAACATATTCTCTTACTTCCATAAATAGCCTACCATCTATTTTTTTTAATAGTACTACATTTTATCAAAGAGTAAATGGATAGTCCATAGGAACTAGATGAAAAATGTCTGTGGCTCCAGCTGACACCCCCCAGCTTCCACATGTGCTCAAGAGGCTTCCAGAGAAGTTTTACAAGCAACGGCAACACATTACAATGTATTGATATGGCAAATTTTACTTTTTTATAATCCCTACATTAGTAATGTCCTATTTCAGTTTTGAGACTGAAGGGGGCTACAGCACCCTATAAACTAGATCCTTTGTTCTTTCCTCAATAATTGATTCCCATTTCTCCATCTCTTATAGTAGTGGAATTTATTCCTGATTATCTCAACCTCTACTGGAACAGAATTTCTTGACCATAATCCAGCCTTTCCATGAGTTGGTCCTAAAACACTGCTATTGGTTCTCCTCGATGCTGGCTACCTATCCACTTAGAACTCTATCAATTACCTATTTTGGAATTTCTTTAATAGACAATCTGAGTCTCTGACTAAAACTGATTATTTTGCCAATGGTACTTGCACCTCACCTCTTCCTTTCTCATGTTGATCATTTTTAATTTTTAGATGGCTAGTTAAAAATTGCTAGACCAGTAGTGACAACCTGAAAACAACTGACATTTTTCTACTCCCATATGCAAATCCCTGCAATCTCACCAGGTGTGTTTGGGTTCTTATCCTGGCCATCTCTTGGCCAGCCCCTGCTACCACCATCCAACACAAAGTCATGACAAATGAATAGGCAGTAACAAGATCCTCCAATATTCAGAAGAGGTAATGTTTTCAGGTAGTGCAGGAAAGAAAGTTCTAAATTTCACAAATACTGCATAAAAATTCATTGTAAAAACATAGGTAAGAGAATACCTCAACTGGAAACTGTGTGTTTTATATGATGCTATGAGATTAAGTTAAATAAAATTTCAGTGCTCATGCTTAAAAAAAAAAAAAAAGTTAGCCTAATCTTAAATTGCCAGAAGGCATGGCAGCTGGGGCTTCAAACTTATGCTACATTTTAATTTTTTATGGAGACAGAATAAATTGCTTTATTTTTTCAAACTGAAGTACGTAAGAAAAACTACAGGCAGATCCTAGAGCGCCAGTGAAGAACAAAGCAAGCTCCTTAATTTAAACTCTTCCTTACCAAAGTATTTCAACTTGTCCACTGACAGAATTGTCCATAAGAAGAGATCTTTGTTTTTACAGTGAAAGTCAATGGAAAAATATATATGATTTTCTTTATAAACAAACTTTCACAATCATTGGACACCTACATCCTTCTTCCAAAATCAGGCTCTGTCTAAACGAACAATTTATTGAGTCTCAGGTATGTTCTCATGGACAATGAACCCACTTTCCCTACCAGCAGCAATGTACCTAGACACCTAGAATCTGAAAGAAATTTTTATTGGAAGTCAAGACCAGTCATATAATTTGTGGGTCCCAGGCAGAATGAAAATCCTGGGTTCCTCTACCAAATTTTATTAAAAATTATTAAGAATTTCAAGGCAGCAATGGCAAATGCAAGGCCCCGCTAAGTGTGAAGTCCTGAGGAACTGCTTCAGTGTCATATACATGGCTGTGCTGGGAATCTAAAACACCATATGTAAAATGCAATTGAATATATATGCTCAGTAGCACTGTTACATAGGCACAGTTTTTTTAATGTATACAGGTAACCTGTTAATTCAATCCTTTTTAGTCAATTCAGCAACACAAACAAAAGCATCTTCACTCCCACTGCACCAACAAAAAGACAATTACCTTACAACAGGAGAATTCATCCTCAGCTAACTGGTACTCATGCCTTTTGGCAAAGCTGGTGCATGTTCTAACACTAAGGCAGTATTTTAAGAATATATCTATGCATGTGTTTTAGTCTGTTGAAGAGAGTTATTAGTTTGTAAAACTTTTTGAAAAAGGAAGACATGGCAAGTAAAGAAAAAAATGGGTATGTTGGGGGAAGGAGTCCATGGAGGTACTAATGGCAGAGACTGGGCTTCCAGGTTCCAGTTGAGTCTTTTGGGCATCATGTTTTGGAATGCCACATTGGCAGTGCATAGATATTCGGAAATACTATAAACCACCACAGGCTCTTCTGTTTTTCTTTAAGCAGTGTATATTTCTCCACCATGCTGATCTGGGAAAACAATTGACATCAGTCTTGACAGTGCTGGAGTGGCAGGTTACAAAGAGTCTCCTGGTGGAGAGAAGCAAAGGGCAGGAGATGCCATAGGCTAAGTTACCTCATTACTAATATCTGCCCAACAAGGATTGGAGTGAGATTTATGTGCTGAGAAATCAAGTAATCATTGATGTTCCAGGCAAGCAGCGCCAAAGCTTGGATTTTACTGGATCATATCAAGTGAGGGAGAAGAAACAGATGTATCTTCCCAACTGGGAAAAAGGAGACAGGGTTATAGCTCAGAAAGAAACTATGTGTGATGCATATGTGCCTGATTACACAAAGATGCCTTTCCCTTTCACATATATCTAGAATATTCATTTCAATGTTTGTGTATTGCTTGATATTCTATTAGCTTGGGGGAAAAAATGACTGTTCCTATAAATGTCATCATGGAATAGAATTATAACTTGTTTGTTCAGATAACTTTTGTTTATCTCCTTGAGTTATTCCAATACTGACAGAGACTCATACCACTCTCTTACCTCCATCCAAACATGTAGTCAGAAAACGTTCTTAGGAAAGTATCTTTTTCTTGTTTACTTAGCACAAAATACTGTTTTCTCTCTTTTTTACAATCTCCTGATTTTATAGTCACTTCGTATTTTTAGAGTATTTAAAAGCCTTGAGACATATATTTTTTTCACTGAACAAGTCATGTATGAGTATCTATTATGTGAGAAGCACCGTTTTTGCTCTGTAATTTTAGGTATTAGTTCAGCATTTATCACTGACTCACTGAATGAAAAGTTTTACCTTTAAAAATAGAGTCAAAGACACTCAACAATATAAAATGAGAATATTGTGTACTAATCCCTGAAACAGAGAACTGTGGTTGTCTTTAGGTTTAAGACCAAAGGAGGACTGCATGACTCTTATATCCCCCTCACTCAGCAACCTTTGTGTGCAATTTCCCTCTATATTCATTTTTAACTAAGTCTATAAGTTTGGAAGAGACCATAGTCAGCTCTAGGAATTAACAGTAAAATTTTAAAATTCCTTTCTACACTAGAATACTGGAAATCTAATCCTCTTACTCCCAATAATTCCATAGTTTATGTATACGTAGAAATTTTCCGTTTACTTTCTTACCTTCCCTCCTTTCCTTCCTTCCCTCCCCTCCTTCTTTTCTTCTCATTTGTATTAAGTTCTTGTGCTTTCAAGCTTCTCTAGGGATCACGTGACTTTCTAGGACCATTCTGACTTACGCCCTGGTATCTAGGAATATACTGATGGGGATAAACAGGAGGCTGGACATTATTTGCACTCTTCCTTGATTGATGGGGGTTATTGGGTTGCTTACATGCTCTTTACTTATTCAACATCCAAAAGTCAACCACTATAAAAACACATATTCAGATGTCAATGATGTAAGCTGAATTCACACAGCCGTTAAGTTGAAATTGGCAGCACTAACAGTGGTCCCCTCCACCTTAGATATCTTAAATGGTTTAGACAACTATCTTATTCAGGTAGTGGTAAGTCAATACATGTTCTGGGTCACAGTACTACTTCAAGATGACAATGAGTATGTGATTTTTTTTTCCAGAGTAGCCATAAATTAATGTTTTTTTTTTTGTTTTTGTTTTTTTTTTGCTTTAAGAAGCTTATGGGAGAAAAAAATAGTCTCAACTTCCTGATTTTTTTTTCACTCCCTCTCATAGTTAAAAACTGACTGCCTGTTGTCTTTGTTTTTGCAGGAGCACCATATCCTCACTGCATTTCTTCAGCCATATTAACAGTTTATGAGATGCTTTATCCAAAAGAACATAAATGAAGTAAATTTAGTCATTTCTGTCTTCCTTCTTTCACATGTGCGATTGGATTTCTGAATTCCATGGGAACTACAGAAACAGATGTGTTGAAATATACTTAGTTTTCTTTAAAGGAAAAAAGAACACTATTTCCATCGATCATTATTTTTCCTCTATTGACATGAATTTAGAAAACCTTGCTACTAATTTTGCAAAATTGTGATTTTAAAGATTCTAAAAACCTGAGTGCTTTCTCTTTTACCTAGAGTTTTTAGTTATCATATAACATTTGGTCTACCTCACACTTCATTGACTAAATAGGAATTATCTGTTATCATTCATTATGTAGGTTATTGTCAACTTGAGATACTTGCCCTTAGTAAAACTGCAGCAGGAAGGGCTACATAATTTATGAGGCCCAGTGCAAAATAAAAATGTGAGGTCTCTTGTTTAAAAAGGATGAAGAATTTGTAGACAGTTACAGTAGAGCATGAAACCAAGTTCAAGACCCTTCTAAGTGTAGGGCTCTATGCAGCTGCACAGATGGGATACCCATGGAGGCAGCCTTGAATGGTGGCATATCTCAGCTAACTTCTAAATCCTATGCTCTATAATCACATTTCCTACCACCAGTCTGCACCAGAGATGTGCAAACTTCAACAGATTTGGAGCTTTTATTTCTATTTCCACATATTAAGGAGGTATATGTTTTCACAGATTACTTTGACTAAGATTTTTTTGTTTACATTTCATGAGCTTTTGGGCCTCACCCAGGTTGATAAATATCTCAGTAATATTATTCTAAAATGGAAGAGTTCCAATATCTCATGTGAACATACTGGGGTGGGGGAAAGTAAAGCCTTCCGATTTGGGATTTATTCATTTCATTTGGAAAGTTTTCCCCTAAGTTTGCATGAATTGATTTTGGTGAAATATAATTTTTTTGTTGAGAACACACAAATAAGATTCACAGAATAGGGCTTCCCTGGTGGCGCAGTGGTTGAGAGTCCGCCTGCCGATGCAGGGGACACGGGTTCGTGCCCCGGTCCGGGAAGATCCCACATGCCGCGGAGCAGCTGGGCCCGTGAGCCATGGCCACTGAGCCTGCGCGTCCGGAGCCTGTGCCCCGCAACAGGAGAGGCCACAACAGTGAGAGGCCCGCGTACTGCAAAAAAAAAAAAACGATTCACAGAATAATAACCAAAACTTTCACAAGAAGCCATGTGGTCATTCATTAGTCAGTCTGGTCGTCTCCAGTCAGCATTTTTATTCCCCAGGTGTAGACCTTCATAAAGAAGGTGGTCCAAAAAAGAAAAAAGGAGATAGTCTATAAGGCAAATGCTGTCATCTAGAGAGAGAGAGAAAAGAACATACAGACAGTGGTAATTTTCCAAGTATAATTCATATAAAACTAGAAAGCCTCTGTCAGAATTTCACATCTCAGAATGTAAAAATTTTCCAAGGAGAAATCATCCTTTAGAAGAAATCAGCATTTTGTAAAAAGGAGCCATTAAGTATTCCCTGAACTTGAGGTGAAGGGTTATTCTGTTAATAATTTTGTATAACAGAATCTATCAAGAGATTTTTTTTTTAATTTTAAGCAGGAATTTTTAAAGATGGTGCTCTTAAGTCCATGTAAAATAATTGCATGAGAGCCAATTGTTTTAGCTGTCTAAAAAGTAAATGACTATATAGCATCATGTTTAAACAAATAAAAGAAGTTAAAAGAAGGTTGAATTATCTGTAGTATATTGGTCAGTTTACCTCATTTTCATGATACAGTACAAAGACACTCCATTTACTCTGGCTTTAAAATGACACGAACTGTAAAATCAAACAGACAAATACCAAAGGAATCACTAAAAATATCTGAAAAACCAAGGGAAAAGGTAGGGATCTAGCCTGTCTCTATATATTAGTTGTGCAGACATTTAAACAATTTACTTTATAAGAATGAATAGTGCATACTGAGATAGCAATACCCAAATCAATTCACTTAAGATATTCCCCCAAAACATTTCTAGTACAGGTTTCCCCTGATATCCAAAAGTAGGACATCCCCATGTAACCTTTCATAAGCCAAAATGGAGTAAAGCAAAGAAGCAGTACCTTCAAACACATCTTGCTAACGGACACACAAAATAAATTGAGAAAAATCACAGATGCTCACAGACACAGGTCAAAGCTATCACAGCTTGATGCTGAGATGGTGAATGTAGATCCTGGGGAAGGAGTTGGTGGTACCACTCTCACTGCTAGGGGTGTCCGCTGCCTCTCTAACAGTTCATTGCAAACCAAAGGCCAAACACTATTTTTGCTTTTTTCGTAAAAGTGAAAATCCTCTTCCAATTTCTTTCCATTATGGAAAACAGGTACTGATGAAGGTCTTCCGTAAAAGCAAAGTGGCATAAAACAAACTTTTGAAAAGTGGGAGGTGCCTGTAGATCTTATTAACATACATGCTGCCTAGATTACTGGAAAACAATCAAATTGTTATTTAAGGAACATCCTAAATCATTTTAAAATTTAAGCAGTATGAACTGAAGTAGGTTCTATTGTTCTTTTTTTTTTCAGTTGTCAGTATTTGGTTCTGTGAAAAGTTTTGAAATTTAATATTGCACTGTAAATTTGAAATTTTTCTGAGCTATATATTTATCTGAGATATATTTTGATAATACATTTATACGTGTGCCTATATAAGTATATTATACATACACTTGATATACTTAAAATCATAAAAATAAGCAAACTGAAATCTTCCATTTAAATTTGTTTAAATAGAAGGGCTCAGGCTTCTTCTTATCTAATAAGATATAATTGAGTAACGTTAAAGCGTTATTCATTCATTCATTTAGCAGATACTTATTAAGTACCTACAATATACCAGGTGATGTCATAAGTGTTAGGGATGCTGCAGAGAACAAATATAGGTGCATAGTTCCATGTAAACCTCATAATATTCCATAAGCAGTAACTGTTTCCATTTTACAAAAACTTGCTCGAGAACTTACTGCTGGCGAGTGAGGGAGTGGATTTAAATTCAGTCTCTGCTTACTTAGAAATCATGTTTTTATGTCACTTTTGGTGCCTCCCATATAGTTAGCCCTTCCTGTGCTGATGAAAGTTTTAAGAAAAAAGTTTTGATTTTCAATAACTTGACAAGCTGTGACAGGTGAATTATCAGTGCAGCTCTTGGAAAGTCTATTATAGTTTGGTCAAAACACTTAAATCCTTCACAAGCAACATCTCTAGTCATTAGGGAAATGCAAATCAAAACCACAATGAGATACAACTTCACATCCATTAGGATGACTAGTATCAAAAACAAACAAACAGAAAAGAAGTGTTGATGAGGAAGTGGAGAAATTGGAACCCTTGCGCATTGTTGGTGGAAATACAAAATACTATACCTCCTGTGCAAAACGGTTTGGTGATTTTTCAAAAAGTTATGCATAGAATTTCCATATGACCCATGAATTCAACTCCTAGGTATATATCCAAAAGAAATGAAGGCAGGGATTCAAATAGATACTTTTATACCAATGTTTATAGCAGCATTATTCATAACAGCCGAAAGGGGAAGCAACCCCAGTGTCCATACACAGATGAATGGATAAATAAAATGTGGTACATACACACAATAGAATATTATTCACCTGGTATATATATACAATGGAATATTATTCACCTTTAAAAAGGAATGAAGTTCTGATACATGCTACAACATGGATAAACCTTGAAGAAACTATGGTAAGTGAAGTAAGCCAGGCATAAAAGGAAAAATATTGTATAATTCCACTTATGTGAAATACTTAGAACAGGCAAATTCATAGATACAGATAATAGAATAGAGGTTACTGGGATCTAAGGGAAGGGGAATGGGGTGGGTGGAGGAGTTTCTGTTTGGGATGATGAAAAAGTTGTAGAAATAGTGGTGACAGTTACACAACAATGTAAAAGTACTTAATGCCACTAATATGTACACTTAAAAATGGTTAAAATGGGAAATTTTATGTTATGTATATTTTATTACAATTTTTAAAAAAATCCTCCACAGGTAGTAATGGAGTTGTATGCATCCCAAGAACACTGAGAACTGGAAAGGGCAGGCAAGCAATCAGAAAAGAGGATGAAAATATAACACTATTTTTAAATAAAGAAGCAAACAATTTGCCTATTTCAAAATTTCAATAAGGTCTTCCCCTAAATACATAGCTTAGAATAAATTTCTTATCCTTACTATAAGTAATCATCCATAAATGTCAGAAAAAATATATCCACTTTAGCAGAAGAAGTCAGACAAGATCAAACAGAATGCATTTGGGGTGATGGTTTATATTAGGATATTATTCTTTGACTTAACTTGTCTGCAGAATGTAACACTAGTTAACCTTCTTAAAAGATCACCATGTGGGAAAATGGGCTTTCACGAAAAAGGAAGTATTAAAGGCTTTTTTATCTTCTTCATTTTCTCAATGTCTTATTTTCTCAATCTCACATTGAGATACAGATTCTCTCTCACTCATATGTGTATGTGTGTGTGTTCTAAAAATGACAGAACACACTAATAAGAATTTCTGTATTCATCAATCTTATCCATGTGTATTAAGCAATTTCTTCCCAATATAATTTTGTATTAGAAGAAGTTCAATAATTTAAGGTGGAGTGTAGTGTTATTCCCCTATAAAAATGCAATATATTATGAAATATCCATGTCAGAGACTTCAAAAATTGTATTTCTATATGGTGCTCAATAAAAAGCTATTAAATCAACATCTTAATATCTGACACTTAATTGACAACCGTGCATGCCTACTGTTGACATCTACCTGGTTTTATGTGAACCCAAGGACGACTGGCATCAGTTAAGTGTTAATATCCTTATATGCAATTCACGACTAAGTTCATAAATTCATATTTTCTTTTTCTTTTCAACATTCCTTTCTTTTCTGTTATCTATTCCTATACATATTAATGTAGGTCCAGAATCTGAAAGCTTAAAATAAATTATGCCAAATGAAAATAAATTTGAAATTCAGTTTAACTGGGAAGGATCTCAATTGTTACACATCTTTAAAATTCACCAGGATTAATATTATATGTCATTATTTTTAATATAAGCCTAAAAAGCTAAAGAAAATTATGGAAGCAGATAAATTTTTCTGAACTTATATATAAATATGAAGCATCTATTGCTTATGGGAACATCTATCCTATTCCTTAATACATGCTCAGAATAACTCTAATGCAAAAGGGTTAAATGATGAAAAATACAGGTACTGAAGTAGTATTTCCTGGGTTCAAATCCTGGCTCTGCCATTTATTAATTGTGTGAAAAACTACTTCCCTTTTCTTGTCTTAGTTTCCTCAACTATAAAATGGAAATAACATAACTCATGGTGTTGTTGTGAAAAGTCAATAAAGGACTTAAAGCAGTATTTGACACAGAATAAGCAGGTGACAAATATTACGTATTATTATTAGTTCCCTTTTCAAAATCAAGAGAATTGGGGCTGGAAATCAGGTACTTTCCACACCAAAGTTATACATGTAGTAAGATGTATAGTCAGATGCTAATTCTCTACTAATTCTTGTTATTTTAGAGGAAAAAAGGAAACTATCTATAGGACACTTCATCATTGGAAGGTTATGATTATTAAAATTATATCAATGGCATTTAGATAGGAAACTTTAAAACACTTGTTGCTTCTACTTGGCATTATAATAACAAAATTTTATTGAGGAAAATGATTAATGAAATTTTGAAGTCAAGGTATCTTTCTTCCTGCAGATAGCCAAAGCACACACGAATATTTTTTGACAATCATTCACATAATTTAAAGTTTTTCTTTTGTAATATTCTTTGTAATAACTCAGCTGTTTTAACCAAAAGCCAATTTTATGGTAAATAACAATAAACAGATGAAGTTCTAGTTTGGTCTGTAAAATATTTGTTGGTGAGTTTATTAGAATAAAATCTTAGGAACAATCTCCTCAGTCATAAGGTATTCAGGTTTTGATGTTAGTAAAGATCCAATGTCCTCCCACATATTTTATGGAGTTTAGCATAAACCCAAATATATTTTAAACCTTCAGTAATTACTCTACCCCCAAAAAATGTTCAATATAAATATTACTGACTAAGATAAAAGTACTGGGAAAATATTAGGGTAAAAGTTTCAAGAAAGTTAACAAGGTTGTATTACCATAAACAAGGCAGTCCATCCTCTTCCAAAGCAAAGCAAAGTCATCCCTGCTCAGGGCGATTTCATGAAGATATTTTCTTATGTGATTGACTAATGTTTGGTTTTGCTTGTTTTTGTGCTATGGGAGTTTAATATGTTTCCATCTACCATGATTTTGCCCTCCTCCCTGAAACAGTAAACTCTACATTCTACTAACAGTATCAGCTACAAAAAATTAACCAAGCTAACTTTTACTTTTACTAGCTAACTTTTACTTTTACTGGCTTGTTTTCTTGGACTACAAACATGATGAGATGAGATACACTCCTGACCCCCTGGACCATCAAGTCAAGTCATAAGACTGAAATGACTGGCATTTATGGCAAGATCTATTGTCAAAGCATTGTTTAAAAACTAAATGAGGAAATGTCTCTCACCTACTATGATAGGATAGTAAGTTATTCTATTGTTTAGAATCTGGGCTAACATTTAGTGCTTAATTTTTTTAAGCTTTAGGGTGATTTCTATACTTATCTAATATCTAAAACTTTTTGATAAATTTGAATAAGGTTTTCTTTTCTTTTTTTCCTTGTACTTCACATTTTTACCAAAGCTCCTTTTAGACAAAAAGTAAATGAGCTTTTCTATATTCAAATACAATGTTTTTCAACATCTGGGTTGGAGGTTTGAGAGGAGGGAAGGAAGAAGGCAGATACAATATCCCAAGTCCAAAAATCATCTAAACTGAGATAGAAAGTAGCAGCAGGAAATTAATACCAGGTTTAAAAGAAAAAAAATGCTAATATAATGAAGCAAATGTTGAGCCAGATGCTACATATGAAAGAGCCTCTCTCCTGAGAAGTGCTGGCCACTTTTATAATATCCAAGTGGCCCGATCAGAGTTGATGACCTTCCTAAAGTTCCAGACTGAAACAGTAATTGAATTATTCTTGGGATTTGGCTTAAGAAAATTTTAGACTTGCAAAACCCACCATATTTCTGTTTTGTATTTGTCAAAAGGGATGGAATTTCCTCAAATCAATATATTTCACTTGAAAAGCCAAGTCTGTCATTTTTCTGTTGTTACTCTTTGCTCATATACAAAAACTTGTATTATTATACTTGTATTATTCTAAAGCCCACGATCAGACTTTATTTCAATATATTTTCAAGTCAAAAACTTAATTATAACTTTTGGAAATATGAATAATATTAGCATTTATCTGCCTGGCCATTCAGACACAGACTAAATCAGTTCTGAGACACAGATGTTTAAACTGAAGGAAAATATCAAAATTCTCCTTAGATACATATTAATTAATCTAATTTTTTATAGACATAATTGGCTTGTGAGAAAATCTGATAAATGTACTATAACTTTGGAAGCAATAGTAAAAACAGAATAACAAAAGAGAAGCTGACCAATCTTTTGGGAACCCCATTACTGGAACTGAATATGATAATGGTGATTAAAATGCTTCATAGAAAGTTTACCAGTCTAACCAGACTGAAAAGTAACCCAGTAATTTCAACAACATTGTTAAATCATTAGCAAATTCCTTTGGTGAACTTCTTGACATGAACTATAGAGCAGCCTATTAAAAATTCACCAGCATGCAAAGCGTATGTATACTTGCATGCCTTCAACCAAGCTTATTAAGGTCTACACTCATATGTTTTCAAATATACTACATAAACCCCTGGAGGGCCAAGGCCAAGGCCAGATGTGGTATTTTATCTGCATTCTACCCTTGTCTGTCCCTTTGCTAACATTTCCCTGAGCACTGTACACAGTTCAGCATGCAGTGTCAAATAATTGTTACAGAGTGCACACATAATACATGGTATCCATGAAATGCAGATATTTCAAGTATTTTAAATGTACATCAAATTAACTAAAAGAGAACACAGTGGGGAAAAGTAAAGCAAATTTTATATACTTTCACTTAATTTGTCTGTTACTGAATGTTCAAAATCAACTACTTCAAGAGGACTATACATGGAACACAAACTTTTCAAACCACGGAAATGAGAGATAATTTCAGTTCCTGGAAGTAACTAAAGATAAATTACCAAAGACAACTGATCTCTTTTTTTCCAGCACTTCATCAAATACAAAACTTAAAATTACTTAAAAAGCATTGTGGTAATATGTTGCTCCAAAATGTTGCCAGTTAGAAAACACATTTTATCATTTGACAAGCCTTTATTTCCCCAGCCCTCCTTCATCATTAAAAAAAATACTTCTGTAGTTTGATGCATTTTTCCAGAGAGCAATAAATAGGTTAGATCATAAGTGACTTTATCCACTGACATACAGACTGACTGATGGAAACTTCTAACAGCCTTAAGACTTTAAGCCTTGGTACAAGGGTTTACATCAGACCCTTCGCAGAAGAGGAAAGCCATTTAATCCTAAGAACTTGCTAAACTTTCTACAAGATAAACCAGAGATTTTGTGTATTTTATTAATTCCAAAAAAACCCAGCAAAAATATACTTTTATAACTCTGGGTGTTTGTACTTCTTTTTTTTTTTTCTTTTGTATAATTGTGTATTGGAAAAGACAAATGCGTAAGACTGAGCTTTGGGTGGCAAACCCAATTTCACCCTGTACCATGCATCATTCTTCCTATTCAAGGCTACTGCTTGCTTGGGTCCCTGAGAATAATTGCTACCACTTTATTCTGAAATGATGTGCAGGGTTTTGTTTTGCTTTTTAAATTTTTATTGGAGTATAGTTGCTTTACGTGCAGGTTTTTCTAAAAAAATAGAAAGAGAGAGAGAGACAATGCCAAGGAACACTGTGTTTATCCTCCTAAAAGTAAATTCAAAGGTTTCATAATTTAAATAGAAAGTGACTAGAGCTCACATTTGCCCAGGTGCTTTTTATTAAATTATTGAAAGCTTTTTTTTATTTCTCTGCATTTTTTAATTCTCAACTCCAATGTATATTTTCTATGTATTTGTACTGAATGAGAAAAAACTCCCAAAAGATTGCATACCAAAGAGCAGAGCCTCCTGTTCCCTGAGATTGATGTATGTTTATGAGGAAATCCAGCATGCAATTTTCAAAACCTGCAGGTTCACTGTAAGTTAAACCATGTGGCCTCCACTCAAATCATTCCCTCCTTTCAAAATCAGTCATCAGAACTCCCAGTTGCCCTCTTCCCTTGAATCTTTCCGCACTGATGTGCTCCCGCCAAGCCCCAGTTCTGTGTGGTGGAGCCACTAGGGGTGGTGGTCCACCAGCCATCTGTGTCACTCCTGTCACTGAGGCACCACTACAATGCCCTCCCCAACACTGAGCCTTATTTAACCGTCATTTACTCTTTTATTTCATAAAAGAAAATTTTAAATAAAAAAGGAAACTTTCTTCAATAAGAAATATAATTTTAGGTGTGCATCAAAATGACCTGGAGGGTTTAATAAAAATACAGATCCCTGGCTTCATTCTAGAACTACTGAATCAGAACATTGATGGGTAGAGAGAGATCTGTGTCTTAAATTTGTGAGCTTCTTATAGGAGCCTTAATATTACTTTTATGTCATTACAAGAGTGAGGAAAATATGTTCAAAAGTACATGCTTCTTTTCATAACAAAACACAAACATTTCAAAACTGTGTATTGTTAAATAGATAAATGAGAAGCAAGAATATCCAGCCTCAAGCAGAAATGAGAATTTTAAGAGCTATGTAATGTCATCAGTAAATTTTAAAAAGACAGAAAAAAATAATAGAAAATGCAGCTTTTGTTTCATTATCTGATTTTTTAAATAGTCATGTAGCATTGTATAAAGTCTAAAGGCCACCCATCATCATTTGAAGTGAGGTAGGAGGACCTTAATTCTCAGATGAAAGAAATTAAAATTCAGTTTAGGTAAAGAATTTGCTGTCCACTTTTAAATCTTTGTTGGTTCCTTATCACTTAGCCTAGGCCTCATTTACCTCTGGATTTTCACAGAATCCTGCTGGAGAGCCTCAGAGTTGTTAAATGACAATTTAAAAGCCGATCTAGGATTAGGCAGCTTAACCAGGTGAGCGGAGGGTCTCACTTCGGGAACGAAAGAAAGCTGCAGCTCTGCCAGGAAGTCCGTACCGTGAGGCCGAGAGCTTTATCAGCCCCACGTGCGGATGAGCTCACACTCAGCGCGGGGATGAACTTCGGCTCAAGAGACACGGCTCCAGTGCCTGCAGCCCACGGTCCGCGTGGCCAAAGCACCGGGATGCCAAAAGTATAAATGTTTCTGGACTCTCCTATGTATTAATTAGCACTTTCTAGGGGGTCGCTGAATATTAACACAATCACTCCCAAATCATGTTGAATAAGTGCACGCTTATGATACATTCAGAAGAGTCGTAGCAGAAATCAGGAAGATTTCTAACTTACAGAATCAGTGAGGACGCTGTGGCTTGCGCCTTATTTCTTAAATGCCAGAATTATTAGATTTGTCCATCCTGAGGCTGCAGTGTTTTCCTCAGTAGAAAAAGGCACACTTATGATACATTTCTCAATCAATATTTTTATAGTAAGTGTTATTTCTCTCAACCGAAAACTGTATCCCTAACCTGTGCCCGTTCCTTCAGTGACTTACACTGTGTCACAGTGTGGCATGGCCACATTCAAAGAGGCACGGAGTCTTTCCATGTGCTCAGAATTCTGGGCAAGGGCATGATTCAAAGAAATGTGTTTGCTCAGGAAATTGGAGAGCAAGGGATTCTCCTTCAAAGGCACTGAGATGTGGTTTTTTAAAGGGTGGCCGTACCTGTAAAAAATCAGGTTCATTTACATTTCTGTAGATAAAACAGATCTCAGAGAAGAGAGGAATGTGTGCAAGAGCACAGACAAAGACAAGTGGGCAGAAAAATCAAAGACTGTTAAAAGGGGTGATGAGTAGAACAAATGGCTGTTTGCTAATGTAACAAGGCTCTAGAATCTAGAGTCTCCCTGCTCCAAACTGTGGTTCAGGGGTCAGCATCACCAGCATCACTTGTGAGCTTGTGAGAGCAGCAGCACCTTGGGCCTCACCCCTAGATCTACTGAATCAGACTCTGTATTTTAACTAGATCTCTAGGTGGTTCGTACCCATATTCATGTTTAAGGTGCCCTATTCTAGAAACTATAGGAGGAGAGCATGACGAGTAGAGATATGGGCTTTGAGCTCCAGAACACATTTCAGATTTTATTTGTAGATGAAGGATGGTAAAGTAAGGGTTTGAGCATGGGAGTTATTTTAGAAAGAGGGCTATGCTACTGTGTATTAGAATATTTGGAAATATATATATATATATATATATTACACATATACATATGTATAAAATAAAAACAATTAGAAATCTATTGAGGTAGTTCACTTGACAATCATGTAGGATAAATAATTTAAGAAGTATTTAAATGCATTGTAGTTTATCCTGTATTTTCTTTTGTACTAATTCCTAAAACATATCAAAACTCCTTGCTCCTAGTTTTCAGGAAACTAAATGGTCCCAGGAGTGTCATTCTCAGGCAACAGTTTTTCAAACAGCAATTCAACAGAGGCCTACATGATGAGCTCACAAAACATACATCAATCTAGTCAGCACCTAAAGAAACCTAATGCAAACTCTGATAGCACCATGAAAAGCAAGGGTCAAGATGGAAAGGCTAATTTGTGTGAGAGAACAGAGCAAAAAACATATAGGTGTCCTCTGCCATCCAAATCCAGGAACTTGATGAATTCTGATAGCAGGGGATGACTGTACTGGCAGAGAACACTGGGTAAGAGAGAGACAGTGGTGGAGGGAATGTAACCAGTGTCATTTACCTAGAAGTTCATTGACAGAGAATTGATAAACTATCAAGAAAAGATTTAACCCAGCCATCGTTCTATTAATGAATCATGATGATTTATGTTGCAGTGGTGTGATCCATAACTCAAGAGTATGAAGTTGTGAGCTTTTTATCTGTAGCTTCTTTTCCTCTGTGCCTCTAGTCATTTTCCCATGAGTAAGTCCTCTCTTAAAGGTAAGCATACCAGAGTTGCCTGGTGGATATAAGAATCTTCTGCAATTGTAGACAGAGCTGGTGTGGGAAACCATCTATTGAAGACTGTTATCTATACTAATCATACTGCACTCAGACACTAAAACAATTTTCCTGCCT
The DNA here is from genome assembly GCF_039906515.1 of Pseudorca crassidens. Lineage (NCBI taxonomy): Eukaryota > Metazoa > Chordata > Mammalia > Artiodactyla > Delphinidae > Pseudorca > Pseudorca crassidens. The sequence continues at coordinate 28,422,170 of NC_090299.1, read as the reverse complement.
CAGTGATATGCCACACTAACTCCTTCCACCTGACTTGCTCATATGCAAGCGTGGCACCACCTATGGACAAAGATAACAGCTAGTCTAACTTGAAGCTAATAGCCAGTTAACAACTATCTGAGTTTGCTATCATAGTTCCATAAGCTTCACTTTAACAGTTGTTAAAGACATTTCTCTGGTACGGTATATTACAAGAGCCAGTTTAGAAAGCCACTTAAGAAGCTGTGTTATCTGGACAAACTACTTAACACCTCTTTGGGTCCCAGTTCCCTCATGCATAATATAAGGATAATATTAATGTCTACTTCATAGAGTTGTTATGAGGATTAAATTGTGTGTGTGTGTGTGCATGTGCTCACAGTACCCAGTTCATAATAGGTGCTATGTAAATATTGGTTGTTATTATTCTCAAATGCTATCTCCCCAAATATTACTAACACAACCTGTCAGTAAGACAGAGCTGACTTTATTGCTTACCTCAAGGAGGGAAAAGACTGCGTCTCGAAGGGAGAAAATTTAATCTTGTGCTCAAAATTTGATGAGAATTAAAAGCTTGGATTATTGTGGGTTTTTCAGTTCGGGGGCTTGATTAAAAGTAAATAAAGATTAGGATACAACTGTCCAGCCCTAACTGTTTTTTGATTCTTTCCACTGAAGATTTGGTAGGTCTTTAGGGAAGTTCGTATAATGAACAATGAAATCATTTGCCTGGACAAAAGTCTCAGGAAATAGCAGTCATGTTAAAGTAGATATATATTTTGGGGTGGGAGGCTTAAGTAGAAGGGGCTGATAGGTAGTTTCAGTCCGCATTATCAAGATGTGTATGTGGTAGCAGAGCAGCTCCCTCACTGCGATCTATTGAACGTCAGCCCTCAACGCAAGGGTTTGTAAGAAAAATTAAAAGTAGTAGAAGAAAAAAAAAAAAAAAGATGTGAAAAAAAAAAAAAGATGTGAAAAATAAAAAAATGTGTATGTGGGTAACTGGTTTTGGTAGTCATTATTATTGTTTATTCTTGTTAGTATTATTATTGTTACAGTTCTCAGAATTAGGTACCACCACATTAACTAAGTTAAGAGGATAATCTGTTTTTACCCATAGTCACTCAGGAAACATTAAGACCTTGAGAAATCAGAGAAAATGGAAGGAAGTCCCTGGGAAGTCAGATCTGAGTAAAGTAGAAACACGGAGGGCTGGGAAGGAATGGAGTAGACAGAACGAGCAGTGAGATAATATCAGAAACATACTGCCTATAGCACATTTTTTTGTGTGCGTCAGCCTGCTTTCTTCCAAAATTTACTTATTTACATCGGGTTTGATCCTTAGAGCACAACAAGTATCAACCATTGCATTTGTACTGCTTTGGTTTTCCCTTTGTGGCCAGCAGGGTAACTAAATCTTTTGAGAAAGGCAGTATACACAGCATTATCAGAAATAGGAGTGATATTTGTAGATAGATACATGTAGATATATTAAAATGGAGGCAACGTGACTACGAGTACCTGGCAAGGGCTTTGAACCTAAGTGGATCTGCCTTCCAACCCTGTTTCTGTCACATACTAGCTGTGGTGCCTTGGACATGTTATTTAACCTCCCTAAACTTTACTTTCTTCACCTATAAACTAAGACCACAGTATCTACTTGCAGGAATGTTATAAAGAAAGAGATGATTATTAGCAAATAATACTCAATAAGTTATAGTTATATTAGAATGTACAGATATGCTTTATATTTTATAGGTTACATCTATATATACATGTTCTCTTGCTTATGATATATGAATATATCACTATATAGTATTTGTGAATTACATATTATATAAGTAAAAATTAGTAACTGCAATATATGTTATGTCATTTCTGTTTTAAATAAAAAACTGAAATCTCCTCATTAGTTATATGTACACTCAAAAATCACAGAATTTGGTTTTAATTGTCAATCATAACTAATAAGTATAGTACCTAAAATTTCCCCTACGTAGCAAGTAATCCTATCCTTATTTATACTCAACGCACTCAATTTTTACATCAGTTATTGTTATTCATTTCCTCAGATAATATATGCTTTTGAGTTTTTTCCATTTTTATAACATTATAAATTCTAGATTATTTTTAAAATCTGAAATTATACCAAGACTTCTTAAAGTCACTATTTCAGCTGCAGCATTTTTAAAAAGAAAATTTATTTGGGCTTATAATCTAGTTATTGTAGCAAATAAATATCAGATCCACATGCTTGACTAGAAGAACAGATTGATAAAATAGGTTTCAAAGAATCTAATAATAAAGTAAATAAAAGTCAAGCTGCAATTCTAATTTCAGATTTTATGGAAGTGTTACTTTTCTCTTTGGGTTTTTTTTTTTACATTAGTTAACACCATAACTACACTTGTCATCTCTGATTGTTATTTAAGATAAATTTTTCCCCAAAGAGGTTTATAATGAAAAGGGATAAAATCGGCATCAGAAAAAATGGTATTTTTGAACATGTATAATACATTTCATTTTTTTTAATACATTACATTTTAATACTATGTTGAAACTGAATAGCAACAGTGTCTTTTCTCCTTCTCTTCCTTTCCATGGTGCCAAAAGAGCCCATATATCCAGGTAGCCTTCAGATATAGTGTCAGAGAGCCCCCATTTCTATCACTCCCTGATGATGAATGAGCTTCTTCGTCTAAACAAATAAGCACTTCAGAGGGTTACCCTTGACAGGGTTGTTAATCCAGAGAGCCTGCCTTATCGCTGCAGAATTCAAGGGCTGAAGTTTTACAGGATCCCTGCACTGCCTGGCTCTTGGGCAGTTGTGTGGAAGCTGCATGGCACATGGCCACTCTTTGCAAAGAACCGCCAGGCTCTGTTCCCTGTGTTTCCAGATCTGGTCTTCAGCTAACTTAGGATTTTCCTTTTAGCAAACTGAAATCGTTTATATTATACATGCAGCAATTGGTTAATATGCTACATTAATATAGCTTTCATTTTATCTCCAGAAAAGCAACATGCCAACATAAATTCTCGTGCATGCAAAGCAAATAAAAGACAGGAAGGTTAAATGACCATTCCTGGTCCTACAAGAGCAGAACTAGAAACACCACCTCTGGATTCCTGCATATGAAACACAGAGACAATTTCCACCTCTTATCAGCAACGTATAAATGTCTTACCAAAACTCTCTGGCTCTTGACTTTGCTTCCATTGACATCTAGACTAAAGGTCAGCATTTCTTTTACATTTCAGAAGCTATTAGAAATCAGCTTAAATTTATATTCCTGTAAAGAATTGATGAGTTGACCTTAATTCAATAAGGTTCAACAAATCTCTCAGTGGCATCTCTAAAAATAGGTGTCCAGATGATGATTAAGAAGTCAGGAAGAGGATTTCTTTAAGAAGCATATGCTTTCTTGATATTTTTTAAGTATCAACATTTTGTTTTCAATAAAAGTCACAAGTTAAAAATCAGTTTTGCCTCTGTAAATGATGCAGGCACTTCTAACCTCCTTCTAACCTCCTCTATTCTTCCAATCCCACAGTGTAGCACCACAGGAGATATGTAGAAATAAAGAATGCATATTTTTTATCCGTCACAAGCCTTATGTCTTAAAAGGTTTAGGAAAGACATCTGACAAAGCCTGTTTGAAAAGCAGAGCATAATGTGTTTTCAGTTTATAAATTATAAAATATTCAAAAGCACAGGCTAACACCAAGGAATTGGTTACTGCTAGATATCTGGAACTGTTTTTTCTTTCTTTCTCTTATCTCCTTGCTTTCTCTTTTTTTCCCATTAAGAACAAAATGCAAATAAATGCAAATGAAACCCCTTAGGCCTGAGAAGGAGGAAAACAACTGTGCCAAGAGAGAAAGAATATGGGGGGTCTCTTTGAATGCTTATCAAACAAATAGTTTAATCACGGGATTTTTTTGATTGACCGGTTCCTAAAATGTTATTTTCTAATTTGCATGTTGGTTGAGTATTAAATTTTACAACCCCATGGTTAAGCATAACAGACCTACTATTTGCATTTTGATTTTAATTCCTGCACAAAGAGCCTAAAAATTGTAGATTACAAATATTGCTGATCAGTATAGAAAGTCTGCTACATGATTTCAACTCAGAATTGATGCATGGTAGTTATTTCACAAAATGGGGACTCTCAATATCCCATTAGATTATGTCATTGCGTTTGTTAAGAAGGAAGAGCTGGAGGGGCTTCCCTGGTGGCACAGTGGTTGAGAGTCCGCCTGCCCCTGCCGATGCAGGGGACACAGGTTTGTGCCCCGGTCCGGGGGGGTCCCACATGCCGCAGAGCAGCTGGACCCGTGAGCCATGGCCGCTGAGCCTGCGCGTCCGGAGCCTGTGCTCAGCAACAGGAGAGGCCAAAACGGTGAGAGGCCTGCGTATCGCAAAAAAAAAAAAAGAAGGAAGAGCTGGAATATGCTCTATCACCATGATAATATTGAGCTTCCTAATACTCAGAGTCTGTGTGGATAGCAATTTAAGCCTTAAATTGGGATCTGCAGGCCTTTCTGAAGATTCTATATAAATGAAAGATTAAGTGAATCATATTAAAATGGTTCAAGAAGATTCTACCCTAGAAGGAGAGCCCAGTGTTGGCTTCACATAAGTCTATACACATGCACATCAGATCTAATTGAAAAGATGAAAATCTTAGGAAGGATCAATTCTACTGTAATGCTTACAGATAGGGTTTTTAGATTCACGTAAAAACACTTTCATTCAAATTCCATGGCTGTTTTTTAAAAAAATTATTTGTATTTATTATGAACTAGTAAAAGGGAAAACATTATTTAGAGTCTCAACATAACTAAATCACAGTGAAATATTACAAGCAGAAAGTTAAGCATAAGCCCCAACTTCTCCCAACCTCTACCCACTCAACACTTTATTTTGTGGCTATGTCTTACTTTTCTTAGGCTATGTTCAGTCTTTATGGTAAGGAAAATCGTTTCCCTCAAGTTGTAAGACCATATAAGTATGTAGTTATGATAGTTATATTTATCAAAAAATACGTTAAGTATCTTTTTGACCTAACTTGAGACTCAATTAAAAACATCACCATGATATATTTATCATTGTAGTTCTTTATATATTTCATGGAGATTTCAACTAATGGATGAAAATATATTATTTCTAATGTCAAGTATAGAAGCTATATTATAATACAGTAACTATTAAAAGAAGAAAACTTAATTTCTAGATAGATTTTAATCAGTGTCCCTTGTATCAAGATGGATAGCGTTGCTGAAAGATATGTGTAAGTGTACCTAAGATAAATATACAATGGAGATTCTTAAAAGAGATTAGATAAGTGAGAGACAATTCAAAAGAAAAGTAAAAAACAAAATAAAGGATTGATTTACCCAGTTTCAAATGCCTTGGCTTCAGATGATTATGACAAGAATCATTTAGAGAAAGTAAAGAGAAGAAAAATTTATTTTTTGCAATACATGATTTTTTTAATTGAAATAGAGATGAAAATTTAAGGAATAAATCTTTTATAAGCAATGGAAAAGATTTCAAAATAATGCCTGAAACAAACCAGAGTCACCTTAGAGCTTTTTAATGGTAAGTTCTGTAATGGAAATAAAAGGATATCGTATAAGACAATTATCTTTGCCCTTAAGTATCTTTCTATAGTCTTAGCTCTATTCTGGCGGATAAATTAAGTCTTATGAGGAAATCTTGTTTCTTAAGATAATTGCTATGTCTATCTTAAGTGAATTTACAGTCCCTTATCTTAGAATAAATAAGTGATTAGATAGTTATATTTCAGTCAATGACATTTTCCTGAGAAATTAACTAAAGAGATTGAGCTTGAGATGTTTGATAGAAGAGAATCTCTCAGGCCTTTCAGAGTGTATTCCTTTCCAATAATCAGGAAGATGTACATCTCAATTACTCTTTATTTCTATGTATCTATTGACTAGGACATTCACTCTGCTAAGGAACAAACACAATAGCATCCATGAGAAAGCTATCAACTGTGATGTAACTGCCCCACAGAGATTGTGTCCTTGTTTTCCTCCCTCTGTTATCTCACTAGACAAATCTCCAGCCTTTAATTGCAGCCTTGACTGTGCAATAATTAACAGTTTGGGTTGGGGAAAGGGTCTTTTTAAAAACCTATGTAATAAATTCAGTGTTTTAACCATATAACTCAATTTAGTATGGAATTGATTTTTTAAATAAAAATTGCTTGGCAACTGTCATTTAATGGTCCGCTTGGACACTGCAGGAAAGCATTTAGATTGATTGAATGTTCTTAAAGATGGACATATAAAGTTGATTTAATTGATATCAGAGTAGCTCTTCACATTTATCGTCGGATACAATCTGTGTAGCTGCATAGCATGTTATCTTCTTTTTGAAAAAGATCAACTAACGCGAAGGAGATTCTTCCTTTGTAGTTGCCCCCAACATAAACATTAACTCCTGCATCAGAGACAGGAGGATGAGGAAAGGCTCCCAGTGCAGTTGGTAGTGGACGTGCAGTAGAGGCTGCTCCTGAGAAACTCAGATTAGAGAATCCCCTTCAATAATGAAGTCAAATAAACCCCAGATGAGATAATTCACTGGGCTTTCATCAGCTACACTCAGATCTCAGGAGGTCCTATCCAGGACAAAGTACTGAACTGAACAAAAAAGATCTCCAAAATAAAATGAGAAATATAGCAGCAGGGCTCACTGTCAGATCTAGTTTAAATGCTTACAAAAAAGAAACTACTAGCTCAATATTAGAAATCAGTTTAACAAGAGTGAAGTGAAAACAAATAGTTTTCTCCATGAACACTAGAGAATTTATTCCAAATGAAGACTTGATACAGTAGAGATTTATTTTCATAAGGAGATAGCATGGAGGTGCATCGCTTCATACATATGAAAATTTTAGGCTTGATCCAGTCTGTTTTCATACTATAAAATAAAATTGTGATCTTAAAATAATTTATATTTATCACTAAACTTATTCCCAGATGTGTGCATGTGTATGTTTCTGTGCATGTGTTAGTTGATCAAGTTTAGAGAACATAATAAGGTTTCTACTTAGGAACTCAATCTAAGAATAAATTGTTTCTTCATTCTATCTTAAACATGAGTTATGATGTAAAAGTCTTACAGGTATGATCTCAACTTTCCATCAGATTTGGCCCTGCTTAAATCGGCCCCCCAGGGCCTAGAGCAAGTAAAGGCAGGTCAGATATTAGAGGTATGAAAAGAGCCTAAGAGATCTCTCCCTGCTGACCACCATGATGACCATTTAAATCACCCTTGGTTTCAAGGACCATGTGAACCTGTGGTTTCAGAATTTAAAAGTGAAAGTGTCATGTGCTAAAAACACAAGAAATACAGGTCTAAAATGTATCGGGCATGCTCAGGACTGGCAGCATAATTTACGGGACCCAGTGCAAAATGAAAATGTGGGGCAAGAGTAGAGCATTAAACCAAGTGCCGAGTCCTGTGTGGCTGCACAGGTCACACCACACAACCGTGAAGCGGCCCTGTGTGTGCTGCAACTTGTCTGGAGGGAATAACTTAGTTTTTGCTATAAGTAACTTCTCCACACTTCTTATTATTCCCCATCAAATAGTCTCAAAGCACAAATGTACATTTGCATTGACTAGATATGCATTCAGAGACCTTTTACCTGGCCTCTGTTTGTGTGGCTTCATATCTTTATGACATGGAATGAACAGCTTGGCGCCACGTTGCTGTTATCCATTAACCATTCCTGTTTTCCTAATCATCTTTGACTCCATCTTTCTCTGTCCTATCTGTTATTGTCTTCGGAAAAGAGATGTGAGGTTTCCTTAGCCTGTTCTGGTTTACATGACATGATTTGTGTATCTGCCTACAAGAGTTTCTCAAATGAACCCTGTGTATTATCTTCTTCCCCCAGTCTCTCCTCCTCTGAAGAAAGAAGAAAAAGGTCATACATCTGTAAAATGACAGCACTTATGAAAAATGAGGGTTTGGGCCACATGGCTCTCATCAGACACAGACTCATCTGCTGTGCCACAGACACTGCTCATTTCCTTCAGAATCAGACTACAGTTAAAAACAGGAAACACCTAATAAATTGCCTGGTCTATCAAATTAACAAAGCATAAAGAAACTTTCTAGGTATCAATGAGTATCACTTGCTTTAAAAAAATGCAAGTATCAAACATAAAAAATCTAGAATGTGACCATACTTTTTTCTATAAAACTACTTTAAGATGTCAACCTTAATTTAAATTTAGAAATAAAAAACCTACTCAGAGAAGAGGTAAAAAATTGGAGTTTCTACCTAATTTGCAGTCATAGATGGACTTTAAGTATTTCAAAAGCAGTGAGAACTTTTATCATATATTCACAGCGCCAGGATTTTTAGGCACACAAAGTTTTTTAAATAATAAATCAGGCATACGACAATCATACAAGTGACAGAATTCCTAAGGTAATCTCCTTTTGTGTGAAATTAATCAATCCCATTTTTTAAAGGTAACAAAACTCAGCATTATGAAATATTTTATCACACCAATACCTAATTGCCAAGAGCTGCTTTTTTTTTCATGTATTGTTGCCTAGAGTGAAATCAGTAATAAACCACGAAGCAAGGGGATACTTTCTTGAGCTGTATTTTGGATAACAAAAATACAATTAAATTTACGTTTGGAAAAAAATATGCTACGCAATTACAACCCTTTCCTCTCCTGCTGCTAAAAAAAATCCTTTCTCCGTGAAAAAAATTGAGGGTAAAAATCTGAAAAAACTGTGCCCTCATTTCCTTCAAAGCCTTTGAAAGTCTAATCTCTCTAATGCTTATGTGCTCTGGGTTTCATTCCTATCCTTAAAACAAGCTTCTAGGAAAATGTCAAGGAAATAAAAACTTTTCAGAATTGACAAGAAGAATATCCCTTAAAATCCTACATTTCAATACACTCATTAGGAAACAACCTTTATTTTCAGAAAGAATTCAATTGCTCTGTCCCTCAGAAGTGACACAAAATGTTTCTACCACCACTCAAAGACATTTCACTATTCAAATCAAGAGTCTACTCCACTGAGAGTAGTATTTGTCCTGTGCATGAGTGACCCCTTCAGGTGCTGTATTGAAAAGACTATTCTATGCACAGAGTGGGAAAGGTCCCCCTGACACAATACATGAATGCTAAGAATTTACAGAAAATTTTCAACATAGGAATTCATTCAAAAGTGCTCTGAGAATAATAATTATGATTTTAAACCATCTAAAAAAATGCTTCTTCTCACAATGCATTTCATATACCATTCACCATTTCTTAACCAAGAAAGAAATTTTGAACACTATTTGAAAGAAACTGTGCTAGAAATAAGATTACCATAGTATTCAGAATACAATTTTAGGCCCTATTTCAAATAATCCATGCTCTGACCCTTTCAATACACTAGAATTTACCAAATCATGTACCTGGATCTTTTCCGCAAAAAATGAGGTTACTACAATAGAGAATATTGATTTCTGCCCTTCAGACGTTTAAAACTGAATTGAAAACTGCATGAAAAAATAATTTAATACTTAACTAGAATTGTCCAGGAAGACATGATAATTTCATGATCTTCATAGTCTCAGAGAAAATGTCTGAAGCTACCTGAACAGTAGGCTGCCAGGAAAAAGCAGGTATTTGGAACTGGGGTAATTCTGAGTTTGTGAATCGTGAAATGAGATTGGAGTTGGACCCAAGCATAATTACCAACAATCCAAACTAAATGCCTAAGGCGAGGCTCAAGAATGGGAGTTCCATCCAAACTGACAATACGCAAAGTGCATTTGAGAAGGCAGGGTCATAATGATGTGAATCTGGAAAGTGGCAATACCTGTCTGTAGGCAAGCAGTGTCACAGACCTGGGGTAGAAGCAGAAGATAGAGTGAGGCAATGCCTCAGCCAGTGTGAGTAGCTGTTAAGTACAGAATTCAGCTTCTCAGAAATGAAGGGTTAGGGAGGGCTAGGCCCAATCAGCCTGATGTTCAGGGCAAGATTTCATTTTGGATAGTACTGGTACTACAAACTAGTAATCGTGGGATCCACATGGAGTTAGTTGAGCAAAAGGCAAGCCGGTGCACAATCAGTGCTGCGCTGAACATCAGATTCAAAGTTGAGGGTAAGAGAGTGAGTGATTCCTTATCCCTTCTTCACGGCAGGACATAAGGGGTCCTTAATAAGTAGTCAAAGTTGACATTCATTGCTTCAGCAATTGTGCCAAATATTGTACAAACTGGACAAGCAGGAACGGACACATAGAAGGGATGTGATTAGAGCCTTTGCGCGAGGGTGAGATTTTGAAAAGGGAGCAGAGGAATGTGGAGTTTGTGGGGGACGAGTGATATTTCATGCTGTATTTAGGAAGTAAAACCTGATTATTGGGCATTCTGCCAACCATAAACCTCAATAATCAATACTTTTATATATGAATGGTATAAAAATCATTAGCATATAAAATGATGATATGGAGACAATAAAGTTCTTCAGAGTTCCTGAATGATTTTAAACAATTTTTTTAAATTTGTGTTAAAAATATGTCAAATTGTATCTTAAAAATATAGTTTTTATGTTAAACAGTTAGAGATTACTTAAACCTCTTAAATAGATCATAAATCCACGCCATTAAATTTAGTACATGGCTCTGTCCTGCTAACACTTTTAACAATATTTTGCTGAAAGTCTAAACGCATCCTCATCAAAAATGTTGAAGCTAAGCAGATTAGGTTATACACTTATATATTAGGTGACTGGCTAAAACAAGACAAAAAATTATCTTGATAGGGATAAAAATGGGCCCAAAATACAAATATGAAATTGAACATCATTAGATATAACGCACTTCCTTAAAGTTAAAAAATAATTCAATATTCTTAGACGAAAAACTCAAAATTGTACAGATTTAGTTCTCCTACATTTATTTGTATATTTAATGTAATTTAAATAAAATATAGCTTATGGTGAAGGTGACGGAATCTGTTGAAGAGCTATAGATTTTCTGAATGAATAATTACAAAATAATTGACATTTTTAAAAAAAGAATGATATTGGGAAATTTGTTCTATCAGCTTAGTGAAACATATTATAAAGCTATAGCAATCAAGTTGATGTGGTCAAATCCATGCGTATACTCTTGTGATAAATTCTTAGAAGTCAGAAAAGCCTATTATTTGACTCTGCTAATAAACTAAACTCTTTTTTTAAGCAGGGTTAATCAATGAATCATTCTTTGCAATTAGATATGCTCACTAATAGAATAATATACTACCTAGATTAGTAAAACTCTATTAAAAATCTACTGGACACTGACCTTTTGAGTCATTCATTCTGCTGCCACAAACTATGAACCTCAAGGAAACACCTGAGGCAATTTACAACTGAAACAGTTTACTTTGCAAGTTTGCATCCCTTTCCTTCTTTTCCCTCCACGGCTTTTTCAAAAAAAAAAAAAAAAAAACTCTTTTTCAGTAAAAACCTGACCTAGAACATTCTGAGTTCCTCCCACCTCTGCCATGAACTCCAGGAGACAGAAAACAAACTGGCTCAAGGAGAGTCGTTATTTCCAGGGTAAACAGAAGATGTTTCACCGACAGCATGTGTCATCAGAGCAAATCTCCTTATCATCCAACCTTTGCCTAGTCTGGAAGGTAACAGGAAGCAAAGAGAAAAGCTTAAAGACAGACTTTTAAACACTTGCAGGAGGAGAAACAGAATTCTCCACGATTTGTGTTCAATTCTTATGATAAGGAAACAAACCTTCCAATGCAGACGAGTCAATGAAGAGCCCATGTTGCCAGCCCCATCTGGCCAAGAGTTCCACCATTTTTAGTGAGGTAGGACCAAATAACCCTGTTGGTTATTTGTATTTTGTGAACTTTATGGTCACACTAAATTAGCTGTTAATTAACAGTGTATATTTCTTACTCTATTGAACATGTTCAATTATTCTTAGCTAATCATTTTTATGAGCTGTAATAAATTCTCAAGTAAAAATCCCTCTTTCTCAAAAATATGAGGTAGGAGCTATATTATTATTCAAATCAAGACTATATTTAAAAAAACACCCCGCAGAACAAGAAAGCATCACCCTTTATAGGATGCCCCTTAAGAAAAATTATTTCTATCAGCATACGTCATGTATTGCTTTAAAAATACTATAAAAATGCAATATCTAATGCTGTCACAGATTCTATGTAGCCTGAATTGGTTAGTTTTTAAATTGGTGCATAATGCTTATGAGGCCAGTGTGATAACATCAGCACCCACTAAACTACTGAGATTAAGTACCTTTAGGTTCTTTAAGCACACGAATGTGAGCACATGGGCACATGCACACAGGCAAACACATACACACAAATACAAAAAAAGTCACAAGGAAAACCGGAAAAAACTATGTTAATAATTTAGTGCAATCCATTGCTACTTCTGGAGTCTAACCTAAATGAACCAAGGATCATGACTTGCTATGAACATATCAGTTGTTTGCCTCACATAGATATATCCTAAGTTCTTGAAAGCAGGACTATTTAGTGGCAAGCAAACCAGCTACTATTATTAAACATTGAACATCAACTCTATGCCAGGCACTGTTCAAGTGCTTTACCCCGCATTTCAGTCAATCCTCACGACACCCCTGTCCAACTGAGTTAAAAATAAATTAACCTGCCCAACATTCTAACATTAAGAGAAGCTGTGATTGAATCTCAGGTATGTCTGGCCTCCAAGCTGAAGTTCATTAACTGCTACGTTATGCTGACTAATGAAAATATCACATGGATAAATTTAAATTCAGTTCTTGTTTCAAAGCAGTTGGTCCATGATTTTTTTAGCTATATTTTATTGTTCAATGTGGAAAGGATATTATGATTGAATTGATAATATTCACAAGCAAATTCTCTACATTGTCTAAAATCCTTTGTGGGAAAAGGCAGGTTAAAAATAACTGAATATATACATGTGTACATAGATTAAAATATCTGTGAGTATTTTTTTTCTGCTAGAAATGAGACAGCAGAAGCGAGTAAGGTGGACTTGGGAGTTATTAAAAAAAGGAGATTCCAAGTCCACAAAACAAATGTAGCAGAGAGGAATGTGACACTAAAAACCCTAATCTGAGCCTTCATCCCATTTGAAGGCAGGGAATTTTCCCTCGGTTATTACTGGGGGGATTCCCAGAAGTCCCATGCAGTGTCAGTACATAAGGAAGACTCCTCTGGACTTCTCCCTGTACTGGTTGGTGTACAGATGTCCCCTGTCCAAGCTCATGTGGTGCCCTGGCAACTTCTTCACTTGTGCCACAGAAAACACAAGAGAATCTCAGCTGAGGCTGGAAACCAGAGGCCAAGGGCCCACCTCTAGGGCCCATGTGGCAGGGATTGCCCTCCAAGGACTTTCTACCACCAGCTGGGGGGCTTCCAGGCCCACCACAGCCTCAAGTAATGTCCTTGCTCCCAGCTCTCTTTCCTCAAAGAGTTCAAGCTTCTAGAAAACAAAATCCAAAAACACAGGTTATTTCGAATAACTTCTACTTTTGCCCTCTAAACAAACTTCCCGAGGGCACCAGAGTCTGCCTACAAGTTTGGACCTGGGGAAAAAATAATAGAGGAAAAGCAAAAAATAAATTAGTCTCTTAATAAATTACTTTGCCTGCAAATAATGCACAAAGGTAAGGAAAACAGAATTTTTGCCTCTTTTCTATCGTTCCCTATTTCTCAGTTATACTTGCTTCATATCTTACTCTTTCTCTACTTCGTTCTATTTCTTTCATGTTTTCGTCTCTCCTTCCAGAGCCCATACCCCTTACTTGTAAGGGTGGTGCTCTAAAGCACCTCCATGTTGAGTATGGCACTAACTTCGATTAAACTGGCTAGGAATCTTTAGAAGTATTTGCCCATAACTAATTCCATGTCTTTTCAGTTTTGAACTCTGTGTTTATGTGTGTATGTGTGCGGGGGCGGGGGTATGTAAAATAATTTTTTCTTTTTTATTCTCAACAATGTTTGGCAGTAGATATTCCAATGGTCTTGAGGATACGCTGGTCAAAGCACCCTATCTCTCACCCCCAAGTGGTGTTTATAATTTAGATGAGAAAATAAGCATTTTAATTTGCAAAAGCTAGTTCTCTGGCTTTTTCAAACTTATTTTAGACACAGGCACTTTAATTTTTTTCAAGTTTCCATGCCACTAAACTGTTTAACTCATGGAGTTTTAGAATGTTACAAAGTGCAGTTGCATTTAACAGATGTTCATTTCAAGGAGTTCCATAACTTCATAAATTATTATAAATTAATTTGCTCGTTTCAGAGTTTGACAAAGCGGCTCTCAGGGTTTTCCATGGTCCGGGTTGGAGGAAGGGAAGAGTGAAAAAAGGAGCAGGTTGGAGTCCCAAGGAAAAAGAGGGTCTCCTGTGTTTCAGTAAGTGGTTGCATCACATAAAACTTATGTCGGCTGTTAAGTGGCCAAGCCAGCTGCATCCCATGTGCCACAAATGCTCTGGCCTCTTATTTCTCCCGCTCAGTTATTGTGTCTATAAATTCAATGGCCCACCTGTGCAATGTGCTCATCCAGAAAAGCCCCAGAGGAAGCATTAACATATCAAGGCTCATAAAGCACAAATCCTTAAATGTAAAAACCGACACTTTCATCCTCTCCAGGCTACATCTATATAGATTTCTTTTTAATGAAAACGAAAAAACGGTTTATCTTTCTGCTTACAGTAAAATACCTATGAATGGCATTATACAATTAACAATTGCATTTTTTAAATTTCTACTGCTGTGAAGCCACCTAATTTTATTCTCTGAAACTATATGTCAGTCTATGGTTAGAACACCCATCCCTATCAGTAACTCACCATTCAATTTAATCATGAAAATGTCCCATGCCGAATGCCTGGCAAGCATCAACTCATAGGACCAACAACAACAAAAAGTGTAAACTTTAAAAATAACTGAATACACCTTTCTCTCCTTTCAATTCTCTTTTCAATTAGTTTTCCTGAAAATCTGTTGTCTACTGGCAAATCTAATAAAGCCATTTCTCTATGTTGTCTCTTCCCTTTGACAATGTTAGTCAAACATTTTAATGCATTTAGTAACATTTTGAACATATCCCTATTAGCATTTCACCTGGAGGGTTGTGACTATTTATTTATGTCTCCCCCCGCCCCTCTTTACATTGTAAAATTCTAATAGCAGTTCTTAATGGTAGTTGGAGAGGAGGTGAGTGGATCATTTAGAGACCTCTTTGTATATACACATTCACTTTCCAGGCACTTCCTATCCCATCCTAAAACACTAACAGAACACAGGAAAGTAGAGAGTAGAGAATAAAGGAAGAAAGGTCATGTGTATTTCTGCAAAGTTCCCCACTGTAGGGAGGAGATATATTTCATTCACATTTGTTTGCATATCAGTAAACCTGGCATATCACAGGAGATGAATAAACTCTGAATGAATAAGTGAGTGGAACAAGATAAAGCAAAAACTTTCAGTTCAAATAATTCAATACTAATAATTTTGAGTCAAGTCATTCACCAAGCCCATTCTGGAAAAAATATATATTTTGATATATTATTTTCTAATCAACATTTATACCCTCTAAACCAGTGATGGGAAGAGCAGAGAAGATGATAATGTTTAGGGAAAGAAAAGAAGCAGTACTGATGCATAAGGACAAACCTAGTGTAATATATAGAAGACAAAGAGAAACTCTACAGTTTGACTGTGTTGGGCCTCAGGTTCCTGCATGAGAATCAGAACATTTACCTTACAATCTGTGCTGAAAAGCTGAACCCAAGCTGCTGCACACTTGCATCATTCCCTAACTGATAAAACATTGGAAGTTAATCTCAACACATGACAACTATTTAAGAGGAGGCAATAAGGCACATATTTCGTAAAACCTCTTAGGTGATCGGGACCAACTTGTCTCCTTACCAGGGAGTGAGGGAAAAGAAATGGATCAGGTATTCAGTCAATTAAGAGAGTCCAATTTCAGAGTACATAGGAAAGAATTAACCTTACCAAAGAGAGGTTTATTCTTTCCCCTTGTCTCCCGGGAGATGATCTCTAGGAAGAGTGTCTTTGTTAACTTGGGGGCTTTGTGCCACACCAAACATTCTAACGATGTGACTTATAATGGGGCTTTGGGCCATGCTGTATCCACTGCCTCTAGAGAGGCTGGAGACTAAAGGTCAGACACTCAGGCAGTCAACTTCACAATGAAACCCCAATAAAGACTAGGGACACAAGCCTCAGGTGAACTTCCCTAGTTGGCAGTGCTCCACATGTATTGTCACACATCATTGCCAGAAGAGTAACACAGCCCCTGACTGCACGAGGAAAAGGGTAACCAGAAAGTCCTTGTTCAGAACTTTCCTGAATTCTGCCCCATGAATCTCTTTCTTTGGCTGATTTTTTACCTGTATCCTTTCCATGTAACTGTAACTGTGCGTATAATAGTTTTCAGTGAGTTCTCTGAATCCTCCTAGTGAACTAGCAAACCCGAGGGTAGTCTTTGAACCCCCAAGTTCTGCAGCTGGTATCAGAATGGTCTTATGGACTGTTCCCTAACTTTGTACAGAGCTTCTATGATTTGAAGGGTGGGATTAGGGGAGTCACAGACACTCAGGCCATTGCAACACAGGAATTAAGTGAGCAACAGAACTTCCCGAAATTAGAAGGTTCCTGTATATCCTGTCATTGGCTACACTGACTATGTGGTGCTTCCAGAAATTCTGTCTTACTGTCAGCAGTGCCTCCAGTGCTGAGAGAAAACCAGGGCTTCACAACTTTGGAAAAACCGTCTCCCTAAACTGTTTCTCATTTACTTTGAAAACGTATGGAATTATTTTCTAATTACCTGAAAAGCAAATGCACTACTTTGTTTTTTAATTCTCTCCTGATCCATAGTAGGGAATCACAAGTGAGCATCACTTTAATATTTAAATAAATAATAAGAGATTTGACAATCATAATTGTAACACATACATACACAAATAGTGTTTGGTGCAGGGACTACTCTGAGTGCTTTAAATAAATTAACTCTCAATCCTCACAATCATTAACCCCTATTGTGATAGTTGTTCACCCACTGATAAACTTTTTACATAGAAAAATAAAGCAGCCATCTAATCAACTAAATTGCTTAGCTGATTGGTTTAAATAACTCAGTGGCATATGAAAAGGCCACTTTGTTTCAGTTAGGTTGTCTTCTCAGTCCATTTTAGCTCAAATCTATATCCAGGATTTTTTGTGCTGATCTTCCAGAAAGAACATCATGAGATCAGTCATCTTCTTGGAAATACTGTTTCTCATCCTGGCCACAAACACGGACTTACAGGAAATCCAAAAAGGACTGGTGGAATTGGGACTTTGGAAGTGGAAGTGGTGAATACCTTTAAGATGCTGTTGGGCACTGGTGTGTACAGTAAAAAAAAGATGCTGAGAGATGGTGATTTTTCCTTCCCTTGTATAGAATTTTAAATGTTTATGAAGCCTGGCTTTCAGAAGTATTTTGTACATGTACAACAGATTGTTTTCTCTTTTTGCAATTACATGAAATGCTGTGTAAATATTTTTCTGGAGCCTGCACCCTTCCATTTCTCTATTGCTACAAAACAAATCGCCCAAATATTCATTTTCTCATGAATCTGCAATGTAGGCAGGGCCCAGTGGGGACAGTTCATTTTTATTCACTTAGCATAAAATGGGGTGGCTGGAAGGCTAGGGTCTAGAAATCCTCCAAAGACCCCTTCATTCACATATTCGATGGCTGATGTTGGCTGTGGGTTGGGCCCTCAGCTGGAACTGTGGCCTGAACACCCAGATATGGCTTATCCACGCAGATGCTTGGCTTCTTCACAACGTGGTATTTAATTTCCAAGGACAAGAGTCCCAAAAGAGAGAAAGCCAGAAGGAAGCCTCACCATTCTTATGACCTCACTTCAGAAGTCATGTACTCTGAAGTCGTATCACTCCGCTGCATTTTATGGAGAGTCTCACAAAAGCTTATCTAGTTTCAAGAGAAGTGAGGAAATAGACCTCACTTTCTGATGGGGGCTGACAAGGTTGTGGAAGAGCATGTGGGACCAACAAATAATGCTTGTGCTATTTTGGGGCAGTACCACCTACTGCCACAACTCCCTATGAGAAAGGAAAACGGATGACTTCTGTTTATTTTCCCATAAGGAGAAATGAAACACATCTATTTCACAGATAATGTGGCACACACACACACATTCAGAGCTTCAAATTAAAGGTGCCAAGCTTTTATATTCTTGATAACTGAAGTGTCACACCTGTCTCTGTTTCCTATTGGCCAGCTGGTAGTCAAATGAGCTGGATAATACTCAGGGCCTGAATAAAAACAGAACTCTTTTAAGTGTCTTAGAATTGAAAGCATCAGGCCAATCTGGGATAGTTAATTACGTTTAAATGCCTTAAGAAAATAGTGAGATCGTCCACGTGACATACTGCTAAAAATCGTAATCTTTGGGGTTATGGAAAGAGGTCTTTTAGCAGCACTCAAAAGAGATTTCTGATAGACACAAGACATCAGACTAAATGGACGCTTGGCAATAGCCAACTTGCCAGTTCCAATACTGCTAACCCTTTCTCCTAAGCTGGCCGTGCCAGGAGCTACAGCATCCAAAGCCAAAGGTTACCTGAACAGCAGCTTAATTCAACTAACACACATTTTTCCCTCTGAAGTTTTTTTTAAAATTGACGCTGGCAACAGATGAAGGATTCACTGCTCTCGATAAAATGCAAAATCATCTCATAGAGTTTTTCAAATTTTTCTGCATAAGCCAGACATCCCTTTGATTAATTTTTAGACTTTGTGAGTTTCATTAAAACTCAGTAATCCAAGATTCTACCAATATGGAGTGAGGCTACCAGTCTTGGATACCAGGAAATCTCTCTGGTCAAATAGTGGTATTGCTTCCTCTTTGCCAGTTATATGAGAAAACCAAACCAGAATTCCAAAAATATTAAAAATGGAATAAATTTTAGAGTTTTTAACTTTTCATAATTGTCCCTGAAATTCAAAATGCTAAACTGTTGGATGTGGAAGGAAGGTAGAAACATAGGAAGGAAGAAAAGAAGATAAAAGGAAACATATTACGGAAGAAATAAATTTTGAGGGTTATTTATTCTATTGTGATATTTTTTAAATATGAACTCACATTAAAGTTCTTTGTTTTTTTTTTTGGCCACGCCGCTCTGCTTGCGGGATCTTAGTTACCCAACCAGGGACCAAACCTGTGCCCCTGCAGTGGAAGCGTGGAGTCCTAACCACTGGACCGCCAGGAAGTCCCTGAACTCACATTAGAAGCGATTTACTTTGACTAGATGGTCACAGTTTTCAAACTACAAGGATTGTGAATATTATCAAGGTTCTCCACAAAATAGTTACTCTACTTTAAGGACAAACTGGAATAAGACACTATAGTTTTTTAAACTGAGATTATTTTATAATTTTTTAAATAAAATTTTATCATAGATGGAAAGAAATTCCCTATATATTTACCAGTAAAATTTTCCCATTACTTAGAGCCCATAAGCACACCTCATTGTGTCCTTTGTGGCAGGCTCAGTCTGGTGGAAAGTGAATGGGATTTCAAGTCAGAGGGCCTGACTTGCTACTCAGTTTTGAAAATTCACCTCACTTCCCTAAAACCCAGTATCTTCACCTATCAAATAAGACATAATAAAAATCAAATCACACTTTTATTTTGAGAATTAAACAAAAATATGTAGATGGAAATTAGAAAAATTTAAAAACACTATATTAAATTATACCATAATAATTATTTGTGTGATTTTGAATATCACATTACAAAGAATGAACAAAAAAGAAAATGTTATTCTTTTCCAGATTATTTTATATATTTTTCTGAAATTAGGTTTGAAGTTACAAAATAGGAGATGGGAGAAAACTACATCTGGTTAAAATACTAATCAAAACTATGTGACTTAAAATTCAGTAAAAATTGGTCCTCTGCTTCCATTCCAAAATAATATTTTTCAGAAACTCAGGTATTTCACATTTTAAGATCTACATTAATGAGGCAAAAGAGTGAGGGAACAGTGTGTGAGCATAATGCAGATTGTTTTTGAAGCACTTTTATACCAGCTGATGTTTTAAAAGGAGAGGAGTTTGATTACCTTTCTCCTTAGTGTTTAATGTTTTCTTTTCCTAAAAGAAATCAAAACGAAAGAATAATTGGGGAAACTCAGCTATAATTAGAACTTCTCAGGAATGTTTCTGAACTGGCATCAGCACAGAAAGCAAATTATAATCAGTTTTTCTAAATAAATGTTGTACATCATAAATTAAATCTCCTGTTTTAATACTCTGCACTGTGTCCTATCACCCAGTTTAAGAAGGGAGCCATAAATGACCCTTACACCCTACCGTCACTGCAGTGAGAAAATCCTGGATGTGGTAATAAATAACATGGCCAGTGTGGTGGGCATATTTCCCTAGAGAACTAGCATCTCCAGTCTGGCGTCTCCAGGACCGTGACTTGATTCCCTGGACTTGACAGGAATCACAGCTATGCTAAATTCACATTTCCTGCCTGCCCACTGAAGGGAAGTAAAATAATCTTGCCCCTTAAGCTAGTTACTCCTTAAATCCAGACAACATTCACCATCACCAAGTTGTGTGGCAAGAGCCTGGGTCTATTCCCCAAACCTCAGTTCTCAAAATTTGAGTCATTTTGACAAGTGGGAGCAGGGCA
Source organism: Pseudorca crassidens (assembly GCF_039906515.1). Lineage (NCBI taxonomy): Eukaryota > Metazoa > Chordata > Mammalia > Artiodactyla > Delphinidae > Pseudorca > Pseudorca crassidens. Next base: position 28,401,406 of record NC_090299.1, on the reverse strand, counting down.
CTGGATGGGAAAAATAGTAAGACTTGGAGCAAAAAGAATATGATCCAAGTCCGAATTCTGTCACTTAGATTTGAGTGAACTTGAGCACATCAATCAACCTCCCTAAGCTTTAGATTCCCCTGCAAAACAAAATCAGTGCCCTACTGTCTAATAGGAAAGTGAAAACACTTTGAAAACTGTAAGCTGGTGGTTGTCAAACTCCAGTATGCATCAATATCACCTGGTGGGTTGGTTAGGACAGATGACTAGGTCCCATCCCCAGAGTTTCTGATTCAGTAGGTCTTGGGTTGGGCCTGGGAATTCGCATTTCTGTCAAGTTCCCATGTGATGCTGCTGCTGGACCAGGGGTCACACTTGGAGGACAACTGCTCTAAAATACTGAACAAATATAAGTGAATAACATTACTATAGTAGTAGGTGCCAAAGTAGTTAGTAAACAGTTCATGAGCAACAAGTCTTCTGAAATAAAATACAACCCACTGCATAAGACTGCAGCAAGGCTGAACACAGCATGCCACCACAGTAAGCAGAAACTTCTCAGATCATTGCAGGGATTACCACACAAGGCATGTACGTGATGTGGTGAGACTTTTTTTCCAACCAGACACTGCTGTGCTCAACAAACTGAAAGAGCAGAGTGCCTCAAAGACCCATTTGTCAAGTCTCAAAAGGCTGCCTTTCTAGTAGAGATCAATTCCTCTGTTTGGAAATTTGACTTTATTCTTGGTTTTGCTTTTTAAATCCTACTAATCAACTTGCTTCTTCAATAAAGTTTTGACCAATGACAATCAATCTGGACTCAGTATTTAATAGAAATATTTGGTAAATAGTGGCATACTTTACACGAAACAAATCAAGAGGGACGCCAAGCTTTGGTAGTGAAGGCAAATTGTAATACCAGTCGCTCTCATCTAGTTCACTACTATTAAATATAAAAATACAAAAATTATAGTCTTGAGACTGCTCTTTGGACAAAATTCAAACACTTAATTTAAAACTTTTAAGGACTGTGGAAAAATGTAAATCTCTGTGAAACTGACTTATTTTAAAGAAAGCCAGAAAATATGGTACTTTAATAAACAGAATTATTATTTGTAGTATTTACACACATAGTCTTCCATGGTAATGTTAAAGCTACCATTTTCTTCAAATGTCCCTCAAAATAACACACTTTGCTTTCCAAAGTGAACCGTGGACGAGGAAAGTGATCTACTCATGACTGTGTCCCATGTCTCTTTAAAATACCCTCAAGGCCCAAGTCCATATCATGAAGAATTGCTTTACTTGGCTCAATTTTACCCAAAATTATTATCCTGTAACATGAAAATCATAAGGCATTTTATTAATAGACCGAAATTCCTTTTTTCCTCCATTAAGACCTGGTACCGTATCAATACATTTCTACTGAAGATCTTCTTGGAAAAGTCAAGTGATTAGGACATGTTCTTGTCCAGAACCTGGAATCAGCTCCTGAGTCAGCTTTCTTATTAATCTTCTGGCTTATTAGAAAAATGCCATGGGAGATCTGTGCATAGTAAAGTATAAATCAGATAGTATTGAGAACTAGACACCATTCTTTGTGACGTCACCAGCTAGCATGATGGAAAATGATACTACATGTCACTATGCTGAAAGTATGGATGCCCACGATCTTAATGAAATAAATACATCTCAAATTACAGGGTAAATTTTTTAAGGCCTTTCCCAACAAACTATTCAATAGCTCTCTCAAAATCTTTCTAATAAATAGACCTAGAGGAGAGTCCTCATTTACCTTTGATATCTTGCTGGAAAATTGATATTGACCACTGACATTGTTAAGGCCAATAAATGGACTTGCGAACTAGTTCCCCTTCATGGGAAAGGGGGATGCGGGAGCTGTGAATAGCTCTGAACTACAGAGGATTGAATTCCCATTTCCAAAACACACACAGATCTCCTTTTTATGCAATATGATTACAGTTTCTGTATGTAGAAACTGTATGTACAATCAGAGAGTTGCTCTATGTAGTATTTAATAATAGTTAAGACTTTAAATTACTGGCAGCTATCATATCAAATTCCAAAACTTAACAGGCACCCATGCTTATTACAAAATATTTACATTTTATTGCTCAAATGCAGAAATAAGTTACAGTTTCAGCAAAAAGTGCCTGTTGTGATTCCAACTGTATACATTATGAACATTCCATTCAACTTATCCCTAACATGGAAAAAATAAGCAACTTGTAACTTTGATGAAGTCTCAAGTAAACTATTTGATAATGAAAAATGATCTAATGTAATGTGATAAGAAAAAAAATTTCAGGAAATGTATAAGTTTGCTCAGAACCTAGGGATAAAGCATCAAGGCAGCTGAACTAGTGCAATAAAAAAAGGGGGCTCTGGGCCCCCCAGGTCCATGACAGGTTCTCTGGCCATCTTCCATTCCATTTCCTCAGGTTCTGAAAGAAACATGCTGAAACAAGATTAACTCTTTTTTTAGGAACAGGAAGCCTGTTAAGGAGCAGATATATCCTGGTCAGATCATATACACTCTCTTATTGTGCTTTAAGTTTTGAATTCCTTTTGCATGTGTGTATATGGGGGGAGAAAGGGGAGGCTGCTACAGTGATGCCATATAATGTTAGCTTCCATGAAAAACAAAACGTAAGATGGTTTGAGCCTTCTTCTCACATTAAGGTAAGTTCCATTCTCCCTTCATGAACAGTGAAGTCATTCTCAATGAATAAGATTTTTTCAATTCTTTTTTCAAAATATGGGAGCAACAATATTTCCATAGAGAATAAATATTCCAAGAACCACTAAAACCAGTGGGCTAGAAAACCTTTGTGTCATTTTACTGTACATCAGTCTTACAAACTCTCAAAACTCTTGGACAGTTAATCTTGAATTTCTCTTCATTTAAATTTTAGGGCTTCCCTGGTGGTGCAGTGGTTAAGAATCCGCCTGTCAATGCAGGGGACACAGGTTTGAGCCCTGGTCCAGGAAGATCCCACATGCCGCGGAGTAACTAAGCCCGTGCGCCACAACTGCTGAGCCTGCACTCTAGAGCCCGTGAGCCACGACTACAGAGCCCATGAGCCACAAATACTGAAGCCCGCCTGCCTAGAGCCTGTGCTCTGCCACAAGAGAAGCCACCGCAATGAGAAGCCCGTGCACTGCAAGGAAGAGTAGCCCCCGCTCACCGCAACTAGAGAAAGTCTGCACGCGGCAATGAAGACCCAACGCAGCCAAAAAAATAAGTTAAAAAAAAAAATTTAAACCAGCCCATCACACTGATTGTTATGCACCAAACAGAAAAAAAATACACCAATATCATATATGCATACTATATTAAAATATATATAATTATATGAAATTATAGATATATATATAAGTAAAGCTATGCACACACATATATATGGTTTTCCAGTATGCACTATAAGAAGATTCTATGCACTCATTTGTTTTTACTAGTTTAATTAATAATTATTAAGGATCTGGTAGGTAACAAGCTCTAAATAGTAGATGAAGATAAATCAGACATGTTACCTGACTTTGTGAATCTGACACACTACTACGAGAGACAGACTCAATAAATAAATAAATAAAGTAATTAAACTATACTTAAAATTTGTAAAAAATAGACTCATAAACAGATAATTACAATACAGTGTGAAAAGTGCTATATTAGTGGGTTTTGCATTTTACTATAGGTACTAAACAAGAGATAGATTAATGTAGTTTCCCTAAAAGATCTGTGTCTAGATCTTTTCCCCTGTGTCTAGGAGTTTCCTCATAACTCATCAACTTATAATACTCTGGCAGCACTCAATGTCATTATCAGATGATTTCAAAACTGTCTCCACCACAGACACATCCACCTATCAAAGTAGGCAAAGTCAGTTCTGCTGCTTCTCTGGGCACATCAAAGCAAACATAAACATTTTAAGTGGGCCACAAAGTGAGAGCATTGGGAGCCCAGGACTCAAAAGGACAAAAGAATTGTCATGAGTGCCTGAGGAGTTTCCTTTTAAACACACTAAGATTTGATACACACTAAGCACCTATGGGACAGGATCCAAGCTCCAGGCTGGGTACTGCGAATTCAGAAAGGAATGAGACCTGGTCAATGCTGTACAGGATTAACAATCGATATTAAAATAAAGAAACTGGGACAAATAGTTACCAGCAAATCTGACTACACAATGCTACCAATTTAAGACACTGAATGCATTTTTATCTTCCAAAAATTAACTACCAATTTAGTTACCAAATTACCAATTTTGAATACTGAAGATGTGTTTTAATAGTGGATGGCAGTGGAGATGCTCCCTCATTAATTCAGTTGAAATTTTTTTTAAAGGAAAGTCAGTAGTGTGTGGAGCCTCTTAGAATGTCAACACATACTGAAGGAAGTGCTTTCCAGCAGTATTTGTGCAGAATTCTCTTTATGTTGGCACATAGGCTCCAATTTCGGTCTCTCTACACTTACATATGATCCCTCTGTCCAAGAGATCCCTTGAATTTGTAGTTCCACTTCCTTAAATGGTCACTTTTTCCTCTAGACTAGAGGCATTTACAATTTCTAATAAATTTAGGTGGCATGATTGTACTTCCGCAGTAGGTGTCTAACAATTACTTCAAAATAGTGAAGTTTGGGGCTTCCCTGGTGGTACAGTGGTTGAGAGTCCGCCTGCCGATGCAGGGGACACGGGTTCATGCCCTGGTCCGGGAAGATCCCACATGCCGCGGAGCTGCTGCGCCCGTGAGCCATGGCCACTGAGCCTGCGTGTCCGGAGCCTGTGCTCTGCAACGGGAGAGGCCACAACAGTGAGAGGCCCATGTACCGCAAAAAAAAAAAAAAAAAAAAAAGTGAAGTTTAATTCATTATGAACCGAGTTTGAAATTCTGCATATTATATTTTATTATCAGTGCTACTTATAGAAAGGAGAGACATCATGCCCATGCCCTAAGTGCCATTAGTTTACATCTAGTGGCTTTTATTTAAAATGGGTGGCAAACAGGTTAGTTTAATTTTTGGGCAGTTGTGATTTTTTTTCATGCTACAGAACTTTTTGTAAGACATAATCATTACACGATTTCTAAAGCCCGAGTGCTCATCTTTGCTTTGGTCATTTGGGAATGTGTACTAACCAAGCAATGAGAAGAGTTCTTTGCTGTGAGGGATAAGAGAAAAATAACTCTCCCCTCCACAATACACACACACAAATCCTGACTGAAAACACAGGCCTGCCCCTCCGTGACCCTGGACGTTGCCAGTTACACATATGCACGGAGCATGGGAATCCTCTTCTCTGCAGCCCTCACCTGCCACTTCCATCATGATGCGGCCTCAGCTCCAAGCAGGCAGTAAATCTGTCAGTGCAGCCTAGCACTAAATGGCACCGTGTTCCTATCTAGCCTTTTAAGACAAGCCTCTGAACAATTTCTTCCCTTTAGACTGACATAAATGCTACACTCAGAAAAAGGCTGATACCAAAATCTTTACTCAAGTTGCTTTTTCTCTTAAAAATTTTTTATCAATAGAAATTGATAAGAACAAATTTCAAAGAATCATCTAAATGTATCCATACTTGAAAAATCAAGGACACTCATTTTGTTTTGGTTTGCCCATAAATATACTGGCTAGTGCCTGAAGAGCTGAAGATAAACTGAGGGATATATTGTGAGTAGATCACTTGGCAGTCAGGTTTGAAGACTGTACTTCTGAAGCTCCATCAACTACTTCAAGTGAAAGGCCTGTGTTTGATCCACCTTTAACTAGGAATACTGCAGTTTCAGCTTCTCTTTCTCCCATTAGTTCCAGTTTAGTGCTATTATCCATGATGTACTGGAATAGAAAGAGGGTCACAAAGTAATCTGAGAAGGGGAAAAATAAGCAAGACTCCATGTTTTAAATACTGAGCCACTTGGAAAGCATAGCTTTAACACAGAAACCCCCAAACCTCGCAAAACTCCCAAAAAGGAATTGATTTGTTGTATTTTAGAGGTACACCTCATGTTTAAAAAAGGTTTAATAGTTTGGTTTCTCCATATACATATATAATGTTAAAAATTGTTCCCATGCTATAGTGGGATGAACAAAATTTTGGAGTTAGACCTGGGTTCAAATTCCATTTTGGCCACTTATATATAGGTTTATGAGGATTAAATAAGATAGTATATATAAGCATCTGGAATGTGACATGTGATAAAAAATGTATTAGTTCTTACTTCTTCCTCACCAGCCATAAAATATTAAAATTAAAAAACATTTATTTTTATATGATCAATGTAAATTTACTGTTTTTAAAGCAGAAACTAACACACCATTGTAAAGCAATTATATCCAATAAAGATGTTAAAAAATTTTTAAAAAGCCCCTAATAACAATGAATTTTTAAAAAATTTATTTATTTATTTATTTATATTTGGCTGTGTTGGGTCTTCGTTTCTGCGCGAGGGCTTTCTCTAGTTGTGGCAAGCGGGGGCCTCTCTTCTTCACGGTGCACGGGCCTCTCACTGCCGTGGCCTGTCTTGTTGCGGAGCACAGGCTCCAGACACGCAGGCTCACGGGCCTAGTTGCTCTGCGGCATGTGGGATCCTCCCAGACCAGGGTTCGAACCCGTGTCCCCTGCATTGGCAGGCAGATTCTCAACCACTGCACCACCAGGGAAGCCCTGACTTTTTTTTTAACTAATTTATTTATTTATTATTTTTGGCTGTGTTGGGTCTTCGTTGCTGCGCGCAGGTTTTCTCTAGTTGCAGCGAGCAGGAGCTACTCTTCCTTGCGATAGGCAGGCTTCTCATTGCAGTGGCTTCTCTTGCTGCAGAGCACGGGCTCTACGCGCACGGGCTTCAATAGTTGTGGCACATGGGCTCAGTAGTTGAGGTTTGCGGGCTCTAGAGCGCAGGCTCAGTAGTTGTGGTGCAGGGCCTTAGTTGCTCTGTGGCCTGTGGGATCTTCCCAGACCAGGGCTTGAACCCATGTCCCCTGCATTGGCAGGCGGATTCTTAACCACTGTGCCACCAGGAAGTCCAACGATGACTTTTTAATTTTTTTTCTTATATGAGCCGACATCATTTTATTTCATAAGAGGATAACCTTTTCAACAAATGGTGCTGGAAAAACAGGATATCCATATGCAAAGCAATGAAGTTGGACACTTACCTTACACCATATACAAAAATGAACTCAAAATGGATCAAAGACCTAACTGCTTAGATGAAAACGGGGAAAACTTCATGACATTGGATTTGGCAATGATTTCTTGGATGTCACACCAAGCATAGGTAACAAAAGAAAAAAATAAATCGGACTTATCAAAATTAAAAACTTTTGATATTCAAATGACATTTGATAAATGACAAAACATCAAAGGACATTTTCAACAGCATGAAAAGGACTGAAAATGGGACAAAATCTTTGCAAATCATATATCTGACAAGGAGTTCATATCCAGAATTTATAATGAACTGCTACAACTCAACAACAAAACAACAAACAACCCAATTTAAAAATGGCCAAAAGAGTTGAACAGATATTCCTCCAAACAAGATATACAAATGATCAATGAGCACAGGAAAGATGCTCAGCATCACTACTGCTTAAGAAAAATGCAAATCAAAACCACAACAGATACCATTTCTTTCATCAGGATGGCTTTTATCCAAGAAACAACACGTGTTGGCAAGGAAGTGGAGAAACTGGAGCCCTTGTGCACTGCTGACTGGAATATAAAATGGTGCAGCTGCTATGGAAAACAGAGTGGAGATTCCTCAAAAAGTTAAAAGTAGAATTGCCATATGATCCAGCAATTCCACTTCTGGGCATATACCCACAAGAATTAAAAGCAGCTACTTGAACAGGTACTTGCCCATCCATGTTCATAGCAGCATTATTTACAATAGCCAAAATGTGGAAGCAACCCAAATGTCAATCAGTGGATGAATAGATAAACAAAATATGGTATATACATACAATGGAATATTATGCAGCCTTAAAGAAGGAGGAAATTCTGGCACATACTTAAATATGGATAAACCTTCAAGACATTATGCTAAGTGAAATAAGTGAGTCAAAAAAGGACACATACTCTATGATACCACATAGATAAAGTACCTAGAGCAGTCAAATTTATAGAGACTGAAAGTAGAATGGTGGTTGCCAGGGATCAGGGAAGAGAATTGGGTAGTTACTACTTAATGGGTAAGGAGTTTCAGTTTGGGAAGGTGAAACAAGTTCTGCATGAATGGGGTGGTAGTTGCAGAACAGTGTGAATGTACTTAATGCCACTAAACTGTACACTTAAAAATGGTTAACATGGTACATTTTTATGCCATGCATATTTCACCACAATTTAAAGAATCAATTTTAAAAACCTAGCCTATTTTAGACAGAAGATAGTTTTAATCAACATACGGGAGCATGATAAGAAAATTCATTTATACCTGTAGAATAGCACCCCCCTTTTAAAAAAGCTGGTCTCAGTACACAAACCAAATTTCCCAATGAGTGTTTCTAACAGCAAATTTAAATATAAAAAGAGTCCTCACCTACTTGAAATCCCATTGGTAGCCTATTTTCATATGTAAGAATCTTTCATTATGTAAGAATCAGAAAGCACTAAATTCAAATTCTAGTTCTACCATTAGCTATGAAAAACTGAACAAGCACTTAGTCTCTTAGTTTCTTCATCTATAAAACTATCCTTTTAGAGCTGCTATAAAGATTGCTATAAGATTATACACACACATGCACACACACATATATATAATATACATATATTAGGATAATAGTGGCTCAATACAAGACAAGGTGTTCACTTCACATCCTTTTACATGGTTATTCAGAATACTGGTTCCTTTTATCTCATTGCACCACTATCTACTACAGCTTCCTCGGAGTCACCCACAAGCTCCTCTGCATTCAACCAGCAAAAATGTTGAGAGTGAGGAAAATCATGCGGCAGATTTGTGGCAAGGCCTGGAAATGGAATTCAACACTTCCAAGAACATTCCATTGACCAGATCCTGATCCCATGGTTCCAATCTGCCTGCAAGGGAAGCTGCTGAACACAGTACTATCTGCCCAGAAGAGGCAAGGAGATTGGTGGGCATCCAGTCAGTCTCTGTTACAAATGTAACCTAGGAGAAAGTTGTCTCCTATCCCTTAAGGAACACTTCCAAGAACATAGTGACAGAGAGAAAGCAGATTATCTCCTTTCTTTGATTATTTGATGGCTCCCTGGTGTCAGGTATTTCTCCCTTTGCAGGAGAGATGCATTTGCTCTCAGGGGTACCAAATTGTTTTTCTGGGCTAAAGTCACAAGATAAATATTGTGCATTTTCCTGAATATCTTAACTGGCTGGGGCACTGAGGTAGGGGTAGAATTAGAGAAGAATTAAGTGATTTAACTTGTATATAATCTAAAACTTTAAATTCATAAAGTAAAATTGAATATGGAGTAGAATGCAAAACTTACACGAAGTTTTAAATAGAGAAATCATGAAATTTCAAAGAAATGTCATACATGAAAGGGGTCCTTTATGCTGAATTTCTCCCTGTTACTGTGCATAGGTGTTCATTTTCCTCTAGGATTATTTTAGGGGAAACGTATGAGAAGCACTGATCATTCCAAGCAAACATACTACCTTTTGTGTTTTTAATTATTAAACTGAATCTTTCTGCTTCTTTTTGTGTGTCAGTGTTTTACATATATATAATATATGGATATATAGTTACTAAATATTAGTATAATCTGAATATTACACACTGGATATAGAGAAACTTAAACTCTCATTATACCCAAACTGCCTTCCCACACCTTCAGTATAAATATACTGACACATTCTTTCAGCTAAAAAGTTATCACCCAAATGGTACTATGTCTGCAATGTCATCCAACTGTTAAGGTCAGTTCTCTCTTGCATGTGTTCAAAGACAGGCAGCTGGAGAGGTGTTGTGAGACAAAGTATGGGCAAGCTAAGTAACTAGTTCAAATTTGTATCTGTCAGCATTTTGGAAGAGGCGGCTTGTTGCTGTCTGGATTTCCAGACCTAAGACATTTGTTCATTTGTTGTGTGACACAGATAAAGGTTTACTCTTTTACTTCACATTTTATTATTTTATCTTAGAAAAGAAATTCACGTGAATGGTATCTAACGAAACAAGCTAAGATGCACAGAGTTAATGATTTTCCTTCTTCTCCTTCTACCCTCACCCTGGGTAGCCAATGTTAACACTTTTCTCCTGGGTCATACAAATATATACAAGCATACATGTACATAGGATTCTTAGCATTTTTTTGCACAGAAGTGGAATTGTACCAAATCCGTCACATTTCTCATTTAACACATCACAAACGTTCCTCCAGTTCATAAAACGTGGATCTAACTCATTTTATATTACAGAATTATATTCTCTAATATAATATACCACAACTGATTCAACTTGGACATTCATGGGGTATTTTGCTTGTGTATGTGTTTGTAAATCATTATAAAAGAATTCAGGGCTTCCCTGGTGGTGCAGTGGTTGAGAGTCTGCCTGCCGATGCAGGGGACACGGGTTCGTGCCCTGGTCCGGGAAGATCCCACATGCCGCGGAGCAGCTAGCCCCGTGAGCCATGGCCGCTGAGCCTGCGTGTCCGGAGCCTGCGCATCCGGAGCCTGTGCTCCACAACGGGAGAGGCCACAACAGTGAGAGGCCCGCGTACCGCAAAAAAAAAAAAAAAAAAAGAATTCAGCAATAAATACCCTTATAAAAATACCTTTATATAATGGAGTTTTATTTCTTATTATAAGCTAGATTTTCAAGGAGCCAATAAATATACTTATTTCTAACCGTGAAATTGATCTATTTAATATGCACTTATCTGTCCTCTAATTCTATTTGCCTGGTCTAGTTGTCTTTTCCTAGGCCAGTAACATATTGCTTGGATTATATGGTGGGGTAGAGATGACAAGTACTCATCAGTGTCTGTGTTTTCCTCGTCTTCCTGGGTACACCACTAGAAGACATTTCTCATTCTTCTTGCATTTAGGTGAGACCACATGATTAGTGACTACTCACCAAGGATGTTTAGAAAAAGTGGGACTTCTCCATCTCTTCACCAATCACTGGATAAGCGAAAACTCTCAGGAGGAAGGAAGAGCCACAAGATAGAAGGAACACAGGTGTGCTGGTTTATCAGTGTGTTGTCTCTCAGTGCCAAATCTACCTCTTTGCCCTGCTTTGCTATCCTGGAGCCAGATCGTATAAACAAATACTTCTTTGCAGATGACATGAGGTTAAGCTTGTCAGCAGAGGGTGTTAGAAGGATGCTAAGATGAAGGAGCTTCTCATCCTGGTTCCAAGGTGGGTTTTCCTACTGATGGTTGCAGCACATGGCAGCAGGCAGCATGCCAGACACCTAATGGCTCTCATGCTCCCCACAAGTTGCCATGGAGCCCGAGCAGGCAGCTTCTCAGTGAGTCTTGACAGCACAGTGGGCAGTGTCCGGCTTGCCAGCCCCAGACTGTGACTCCTCAGCAGACCTTCCCACCTTCCAATGGGCCACAGCCATCACCTCCCCAGAGAGCTCTGATTCAGCTCTCTGGGGGTGGTGATGGGCGGCTCTCCCAAGTTTATTTCTTCCTTGGGTACTCTGCCTCAGCCCTAGAGGTAGTGGCTGCTCCTCAGATCTGCTATTCCTCTAGTCTTTAGAGTTTTCTCTACACCTTAGTAGTTATCCCCCTAGTTAACAGATCTCCAACTGAAATTGTCCTTGTTCAAATTAGTGGTACAGTTTTGGTCTCCTGACTGATATAGCATATCCCTGACTGACTGCTGGAAAAGACCCTTCTGCCCTCCCCAGCTGTTACAAGAGTATGAACTAATTGTGTTGGCTGCTAAAATTTGAGGGTTGCTGGTTATAGCAATTACACTACCTGAACAGTCAAATTACTGAATTATGGTAGCAGTTATATCCAGCAAATCAAGTACTCTAGGCTCTTCTTTTTCAAATTGGCATAGCTAATTTCAGACAATAGTACTTTGATATGAAATTTTACTTCATTTTAGCTCATTCCAGTAAAAGAAAATTCCTCCCCACTGGAAGTCTGATCGAGATGATATATTTATGAAATTTAATAATTTTAAAATAGTACTCCTTTCCCCTGGGAACACATATTATATCTCTATATTAGTTTAGACTTTATATAACATCCTCCAATAATGTTTTTAATGTTTTTCAAATAGGAAATGGCTTGCTTGTTAAATTTCTTTGATCACTATTTCAAATGAGATCTCTCTGTTTCCATTTTTAAATCCTTCTTACCAATCCAAAGAATTTCTATAGATTTTTGTACATTGATTTTTTTTAATCTAGCCAATCTGCCAAATTTTCTTTAAGTTTTAGCAATTTTTAAGAAAAGCCTTTGGATTTTTGTCATCTGAAATAGAGATAAATTGATCTAATAATTACATTGATTGTTTCACTTACTGCATTAGCTAAAACCTCTTTAAAAATGTTTACGTTGGAATGAAAGTATCCTAATATTTTTCCTGATTTTTATGAAAATGGCTTAATATTGTATCACTTATTTTGTTATTTACTGTTGGGGTCAAATTAACTTGTTCTCTTCCTGTTTACTCAGTCTTTAGATAAGAAATAGCTGCCAGGTTTTATTGTGTCTTTCTGACATTCACTGCTGTAAGCACATAGCTTTCTGTTCACTCGGTTGATGTAAGGAATTAGATTTCCTCCCAGCAACAATGGGCCACCACTAGCCACAACTCCCTTTCATAGGATCCAAGGCATATTCCTCACCTTGAAATTGTCCACACAAGACTTGGTTGGGAGGAGGGACCACAGAGCTCCAAGCGTTCTGCATAAGACCTTGCTCCCTTCCCTCAGCACTGCCAACAAAATTACAAGGGACCCAGAGCTCCAGAGTCCCAGTGAAGTCACTACACGCTCCACACCCAAAACTCCCTGCTTCACCAAAGTAATTGTTTAAGAAACAATCCCTCAAAGGATAATATAATTAGATCTGACCATCTATATCTTCCTGAGAGACCTTTAAGGTTAATGCCATCATGTCCTATAGCCCTGGTTAACGCAGTTCCACATTCCTTAGGCTGTCTTAATTCCCAGACTCTTATCCCCTCACAGCTGTATAGGTCACCTAATCTGAATCAAGCCCTTAGCCCTCACCTGATTCTCCCAGTGGGTTTCAGCTAAGGTGCTACTGGCATTTTAGTGCCGGAGCCAGAGATGCTAATGTTCTGCCATGCCCTGTACAGCATATGCACCATAATAATTATCTTGCTTAAATTTCCAAGTTTATCTGTTAAGAAACACTAAATTTTCATAAGTTTCCCCTAAAATTCCTGTCTCTCATCAGCAACAGTTTCTCTATCCTTGACCTCATCTCTGAATGTTCATTTCATCTTCCTGCTCTACGAGAAAATGGCCTGGCTACTCACTGAAGAGCTCTGCTCAAGCGGAAGCTGCTGGAGCTCCTTAAACCCCAGCCTCCTTAGTTTCAACCTCACCCAGATGTCGTCAGTCTATGCTGCCCACTACCAAAATACATGTCCTGTGAACTTGAAAGGGAAATAAACTTCCCATCCAGAGGCTAATTATGTTTATTTCCAGAAGAAAATCCACCTGCGCATAACATCTCCTCTCTCAGATTATGGCATTTGAGAAAGCCTTGTCTTCTTGCACAGACATTTGCCATGGTAGTAAACCCAGGCAGCAAGCCTTACGTGAAGCCTTACATTCCACCCTTCCGCCACATCTAACTTATTCTAAACTTCCTAATTTCCCTGAGCTGGTGTTGTCAGCTTCCTGGCACTGTAACTGAGCATGGCCTATGTCTCTTGATAGAGCCTTCACGTGCTCCTGTTCTGTCGCCACTACCTCTAGCTGTGGAATTGCTTAGGCCTACCTCCTAGGGAAAGTTTTTCCATATGTAAAATATTTTTTTCAGCTGGAAAATAACTATCCAGTAATCCTTATCTGAAGCATCTACTGATGCCTCTGAAGTCTGTGACCCATAGTGCCTAGTGAGGAGTGAAACATTTCCCATTTGCCCATAAGCAGAGTCCTAATTAAGCATTAACCTCTCCTGACCTCCTGTTCTAGTGGTTCTTCACCTAGTACACATTATACTCACCAGATACTCTGGTTAAATTGGCTTGTGGTGAGGCCCAGGCCTCAATATTTTTTAATTCCTGTGGTGATTCTTATATGCAACCACCACTGAAAACCACTATCATGTTTTTCAGCTGAATTTGTAACAGGTCCATCTTCTTAGCTGAGTCTTTCCTACCCTTCTACAAGTAAAGCCAATGTTGTTTGTTGATTTTGAGAGCCTTCTTTTCTGTCTATCTCCCTCTGCATTCTGGTGACTGTATTGTGTTTCTCAAATACAGTACTTTAGATTTCATCTTTCAGAAAATGTGGACACTCATATTCTGGTAGTTATGGAATCAATGAGTTCTCTGTCTTCCCAAAGCACTTGTTTATGTAATTTTTATCCACCATCACTTTGGAGTCATCCACTCAGGCTTTCTCCCATCCAACCAAGATCTAAGTCAACTTGATCTATTTTTAACCTAGCAGGCTGCTGGAAGATAAACCTCATCATTTCTGTGCTTCCTCTTAGATTCCACAGTTTTTGAGGCACGTTCCCACAGGACACAGCTAGTACCTGCAGAGTCACCTGCCATGACTGTTACCTTGAAACTCATCTGGATATTCTTTGAGAATTTTACACTGATCCTTCAAGTTACCTTCTCCCCAGTCTATAACCACATGGTGTAGCAATCTATGTTTAACATAATTACTTTTATGAGGAATACTAGGAAGGGTGTGTGCAAATTTAAGAGACCACCTTACATTAATCCCCTTAATCTCTCTACTGGAAGCCATCCCAGTCTACTCTCCATGATCTTCACCTTATTTCTCTGTTAAATTTCTCTGGGACAAATTCATAGTTTCTGATGAGTAACAACTAAAATCTACCCATCCTCTGACTTTTCTAGTCCCCTCTTTAAGAGAACTTATTCTTGGGCATGCTTCCTCTGGTTTTCCCCTCTTTTTCCAATTTATACTGGATTTTTATATCCTATTTTTCCCTCTTTTCCGTCCCTTGTGTCTTTGTGGATCATGGCTTTCTCTTACAGAACTACCACTGTTCTTTTAATTTAGTCAGTCTTATTTCCTTATTTTGTTCTTTTATAATTTCCCTCTGCTCTTGTTATGATATCAATATGCTCTTGAAACATATTTTTCAAATCACTCTAGTTCATCTTTGATATTCTGAACAAAACTTGATTCCTAAAAATAGAAATCAAGACATTTTTTATAGTTTTTGTTAATAAACTTGATTTTAAAAATAGCCTAGATTCGGAAAAATACACATAAGTGAATAGTTTGATGACTTATTACAAAATAAACATACTATGCAACCATTACCCAGGGCAAAAACTAGATCACCACCAGCAGCCAGACGACCTTATATTGCCACCTGCCAATCACCCCCCACTATCTTGACTTCTAACTCCACTTACTCACTATCTTGACTTACTCACTATCTTGACTTCTTACTCACTATCTTGACTTCTAACACCATTCCTTATTTTCCTCTAACTTTATACAAATTAAATTTTATAGCATGTATTTTTTAATATTTCTGGCTTCTTTTACTCAATGTTATATTTAGAAAATGTATTCATGTTGTTGCATGTAGCAGTAATTTGGTTATTTTTATTGCTGTATAATAGTGCATTTTATAAATATACCAAGATACAGTTATACCCATTTTTGATTAATGGACACTTATAATTGAAGGACAATTGCTTTTATGAGCAACTTACAGTTTACAAATTCTATATATAGCTATAAGAGACTACCTTGCCTTTGGACTATTACAAATAATGCTTCTTTGAATATTCTTGTACATCTCTTTTGGTTGGAATAAGCATTTAATTTTGTTGAACACACACCTAAGGAGCAGAATTGCTGGTCACAGGCATGCACTGAGTCAGGATCTAGTTGGTGCAATTTCATGCACAAGACTTTGGTATACTTTGAAAAAGTTAAATAATAACTTTTTTTACAAATACATATCCCAGAAATATATAACTGATCTAATAAAATCATATCCTGTGGAAGCAATATGATTGTTGGAAGCAATATGAATATTGTTCCCAATATTTAGGCAGAAATGTCACTAGACTTGAAAAGGCAATTAACTATACATCAACAGTTTAATAAACCCAGATTACAGAGGGCCCTAATAGTCAGGCTATGAAGTTTGCACTATATTCTCTGGGGGTAATGGACACCAAACAGTGGAGTTACCCGGTCAAAGTGATACTCTAAGGAGACATTCTGACAGAACGGATAGGGTAGAATAAAGCGTAAACTTAAGTACACCATTTAAAAGCTTTCTGAGAGGGGCTTCCTTGGTGGCGCAGTGGTTGAGAGTCTGCCTGCCGATGCAGGGGACACGGGTTCGTGCCCCGGTCTGGGAAGATCCCACATGCCGTGGAGCGGCTGGGAAGATCCCACATGCCGTGGAGCGGCTGGGTCCGTAAGCCATGGCCGCTGAGCCTGCGCGTCCGGAGCCTGTGCTCTGCAGCGGGAGAGGCCCCAGCAGTGAGAGGCCCGCATACCCCCCAAAAAAAGCTTCCTGAGAGTGATCTCCTTTTGGAGACTTTAAAAAATGGGGGAGACAAAAGGAGAGCTTTAGAAATCTCCCACCAAAAATGAATCCAGAAACTAGTCTTCCTTTATAATAGTTTCATCACATTTAAGTGCAGCAAGAATGCCACCATCAAACTTTTCCCAGGTTAAATTCATTCACAACTTCTAACCCAGATTTCAAGTTTGATTCCAACACTGTATGACTACCTAAGACTAAACTGATTGAGTTAAAAAGGAAAAAAAAATGTTATTCTTTTAAACAATAAAGACAATTATCATAACACTTAGCAGGAAAAAAAATTACCCCTCAAAAGCACAGGAGGCATGCACAGAATTGTGCTAATGATTCTATTCATGCTAATGAAGTCACTGGGTTTCTACACTATGAGGGAGTTTCTCACATTACTCAAAATCTTGCTTTGGGTGTTTTTTGCTTGTAGAAGCCCAGGAGGTACTAGTGGAGGATAATGAATACCTTCCCACAGAGAGGGGAACAGAATCCTTGTGAGCTTTTTCAAATGCTTCCACAGAAGCACAATGCTCACCTTAGTGTTTGTCCAGTCACTATGTACATACCATTATCATTTCCAGTTGGGAAACATCAACTCTAAATCATTTCTGAGAACTAGATCCAGATTAGGGCAGATGTTTTGGGTTATATTCTTTTTTAATAAGTTACAAACTACAATAGTAGCCATCTGTTTTAGAAGTTTATGTTTATTGTTTTCTATGGAGTAACAAGCAAAAATAGAAACAAATAAAAGAAAACATCTGTCATGGAAAACTTTGAAAGGTGGAAAAGTTTGCTTTTAAACTAGTATCAAAATCAGCAGATCAGTCATTTTGAACAGATTTGGTTTTTTTTTTAATTGGTTATGAAATTTTTAGTTAAATTGTCTAGTTGCATTGGGATCAATTTGCCTCAGGCCGTTAATAGCTGAAGAAGAATATTATAAAATCTTAAAATTTATATAAACTGAAATGGCTTCCCACTGACATATATATATAATGTGCTGACATATATAATAAAGATTTTACTTAAACTTCCATTTCAGATGGCATTGGGTTGGCAGCCCCACGAATTGACCTCTCACAACTTCCCATCTGAAATGTACTCATACTGACAGAAATGATATTGCTGGAATTTGGGAGGAATTTTTACAAAAAGATTGATCTAACTGGATAGAGAGAGAAATATTTGCCTACCCAAAGGGCAGCAAGAAATATATATTCTCTTTCATTGTCTTCCTATGGACTCAGAACTCTACAGAATGTATGTTTGCTTCCAGACCATTACTACTTCACCCCTGTCATAAACAACTCACTCTTTGAGACTCATACAATTTGATTACACTCTCCATCCCTTTCTTGTTACTGTAAACAAATGAAAGGAACGCCTGTGTCATCTCTGCCGCAGTCTTCCTCTCCATGTTAAATCCTGCCATCAGCCTGAAGGACTTCAGTGTTCCATCAGAACCCAGCCCTTCAGTTCCCTGGTGTACTAGTTCCAAGTAACCTTCTCTTCCACTTCCAACTCAGATACCCACAACCAGATCTGTAGCCCAGTTTTTGTCACCATCCACAACTGCTCCACCTCCAGAAACACTCATTCAGGTATCCTGCTTGCTCAGCACAACTTCTTCTCCTTCCACCTTACTTGTTCAACATCTCCCCCCAAATAGTGTTTTGGCCTCATCAGACCACTAGCCCAGGGATGTATCTACCACGGCTCTTCCAACATATAAGTAATCTCCTTTCTTTCACAGCACTCTTGCCAAATCCCAATCACCTTAAACACCTGACTTCAAAACCAAACATCTAGATTCCAAAAATAAAAACAAATAACATATTTAACAAAAAGTGTGATGGAAAGAGGAGAAAAGAGATGAAAGGCAAAGCCCTCTGCTACTCAGCTTTTTACTTTTCCCCACCTAGCCGAGCATCTTGAACGTCCATTTCCATAGAGGCTTTCTGGTTCCTGCTGGTAAATATGAGCCATACCCCCCAGCACACACCTCCTGGACAAGGAGTGCTTCCCTGGAAAGACCACACTGAGACCCGGCTCTACTGACTTAGAACAAATAAGGGTAGATAGTAAAAGATCATGAGGTGGATAAATATCTTTCTCCAGAAATCTGCTTCAGAAAAGGCCTTTGCCTCCATGCACTGGGAGGCTGCTATCCTCCCGCACAGGGAAGGTGGTTAACCAGCTTGGGAGCTTGTGGTTCTCAAGAGCATCTACCCAAGTGTCCCCGTTCCAGGTCCCTGGCTTTAGCGTAGATGACTAGTTAGGGCTATTAATTCAATCTCTTGTAACTCTGCCAGTCTTATAATCAAATTGCAGACTGAATTTTCAGCTCAGGTGGCTCTCTAGTTGCAGGAGATAAGGCTCTCTTTAAATATTGCTCTGTAAGCTTTCTGGCTTTCGTGAAGTGCCCTAAGTTGGTAGGTAGGTAGTCAGTAGTCTCTGTCTGAGCCTGTCATTCTTTTTCTGTGAAACTTCTGTAGCAGTTAACAAATGAAAATCATCCCTACTTTTGTTACAATAAACATTGTCCCCCATATCTTTCAAGTGCTAAAGCTATCACATAAACCAGTGCTTCCCTTTTTTCTGTATTCCATCCTTGTTCCCTAACTACTGCAAGCAATATGAAAATTCAGTCATGTAGTAAGACAAAAAGTGAATATATCAATTTATACATAGAGATAATAATCAATTAGAAGATACAGTGGGAAAAACACTTTATTTAAAATATCAATAAAAAGAGATTTTTAAAAAATGTTTTCTATATAAATTAGTATTAGGCCCAGCTACATGCAACATAAAACCCAAATAAACAGGGCTTAGATACACAAGTGGTTATTTTTTCATATGAAAATTCCACTGGTCAGGAGCCCAAGACTAGAATAGCACTTCCACAGATCCCTAAGGGTCCTGGCTCCTTCCAGCTTTCTGCTCCAGCCATAGTGTCCCATTCTCACCAAAAGAAAGAGGAGAGTGAAGAACATGTCTTCTCCTTTAAAGAACACTCCTCAAAACTGCACATACCACCTCCATTTGTATCCCACTGTGCAAAACCTACAAGGGAAGCTATAAAATAAAGACTTCATTCCGGGCGGCCAAGTGCCAGCTAAAATTCAGGGCTTCCACTGCAGACAAAGAAGGGGAGAAATGACATTAGGGGACAACTACAAGTCTCTGTCATACCTAGGAATGTTTAAGAAGAAATATTAAGATCTACAAAGAAATACTTTTTAACTGCCTGAGAGATACTAAAAGAGATCTGAACAAATGAAAAAGCACACCATGTTCTTGGGTAAGCAAAAAGAAATTTTACCTAATAAAATTTACACAAAAACATTTTAACAGCCATGAATTCTGATGCCTCAAATAGTATAACAAAACCATATATAAAACAGGACTGTTAAATATATGAGGAAATAACAGAAACACAATTATAGTAATAAATTACAACCTTTGCCAGAGCAAATAAACAAAAATAAATTTATAATTATTTTTAATAGTAGAATAAATAACATCCAGATGTCAACTAAGGCCATCTTTCTGTCAAAAATAAAACTGGCAAATGCTCCCATTACATGTCAGGCAAAGGTTCAATGGCCTCCCCAAGGCTTCTAGGAAACCCCATGTCTTTCCTTCTCAGGATTCCCTCTAGTCTTGTTCCTGCCCTCTGAACCTCATTAGATTCTTGCCTCCTGTCTAGTTCTCCTTTATCCACCGTGCATAGGTTCAGACGTGGGACACAGACCCTCTTATTCATTTATCTAACAACAGCTCATAAAGGCCTTTTTTGTTTATAGTCAACCTAACTGAAAGTTTGGGCCAGTGACAAGAAAACTACTAACACATACTAGGCAGTCTGTTCTTAAAAGTTGTTAGTGTTTGGTTACTCCACTACCATAAATATCACCCATTTTTCTGGGAAATCTAGCTTCTTGCCTTGTTACCTAGCTCTGCTTCCCCCCAAGAAAACTGCCCTAACATTTTCCTATTGCTCTGTTTTCAAGTCCATTCCATTTTGCCTCATCTCAGAAAATAACTTTTACTCATTTTTTTTTTAATTAGCAAGAGCTCCAACAGATAGCTTGGGTAGAACATATCAGAAGGGTTACTGTAATTTCTATCAGACTCCGTAGAGCTGTGCCAAACAAACATAGAGTCAATATGCACTGCAGCCAGCTTGTACCTTATTACCAGAGCTGATTACGTGAATCTCCTTCCTACTCCCCATGCAGTGACTTCACATCAGTAGGCTGAAATCTGCATAGTGGATATTTACACCCTGAAGTCATCCAACACTACACATATCAGTGCTTTTGGTTTGGTTTGGGGTTGGGGTAGGGATGGGGGATTTTTGTTTGTTTGGGAGACCAGTTTACCAGCACAATACTACATACATTCTATAAAACTTTGTGTTTGATGTGCAAATAAAGATTCAAGTCTTTTGATTCCCTTCCACATGAACCAGCCTAACCCTCCAGGGCAGTAATAAGGACAGGGAGAGGACACCAAGCAACATGATGATCTCACTGCTTGGATTCCACACAGACCACAGGAACATGACACTTTGCCTGTTCTAGTCCGTAATTTTCCCCCATGCAACAATACTGAGTAGAACAATTCAAGCAACATGGACATGCAACTTTATAATATATTAACTTAATTTGTTCATTATACTGACCTGACTAGAGTTCAGACTCCAGGACAAAGAGGGGCTATTAAACCACATTCTAAAGAGAGGCTCTGGGGATCAATATCTCTCACAAGATCTAATGAAAAGCAGAAGAAAAGAGGCTATAACTCCCATCCAGGCCCATCCCCCTTCCATGCTCCCCCACCCCCAACCACCAGTATACGGAGACGACTGGAAGTAGAGAAGAGCAGGTTTTGAAGTCATTGGGCTTGCGGGGAATACAGTTAGTATTCATGGAAAATTACTTTCCTAGCCTTCAAGTCAAGATGGCAGGAGGAGATTCTCTTAGAGATTGTCAAATAGAATTTTTTAGTCCCTCCAAGAGGAGCAACTGGTCTTTTAGTTGGAGAATGACTATCTGCTAAGACTTGCTGACCTGTCCCTGTGAATTAAAGAGAGGTGATGGTAGGCTAAGGAAGAGGATGACAATGGAGAAGTCAAGACTCTTATCATTTGCTCTGCTAAGGGTGTGTGAATTTCTCATAGGTCCAGAGAACACCAGAAAAGGAGCCAATCTTGAGATCTTTTTGCCAGTGCCCCATCCAAGAGGGCTACCCTCTAGGCTAAGGGACTCCAGAACAGGGAGGCTGTGTGATATACCACTGTAGATGAAAACTGAGCAGAAGGAATTAGAAGTGCTTGTGCCAAAGAAGATGCCCCTTGCCAGAGAAATGAGTCACAGGGAGATCTCACAGTATAGGGCAAAGAACTCACCCATGCCACTCCCTGAGAGATCAATTCTTTCAATGCCTTTCACACAAATAGATCACCATCAGTAGCCTGTTAGGATCACCCAGAGGGACAGCATAAAACAGCACAAACCAACAAAGGAAGAAGCAAAACTATGCCCAATTAAAACAGGTCGACTTTTCAGCCAACCCTTTCTTCTTCTTGTCCCCAAACACAGGAGTTGGAGTCTAGTAAGGGAGTGCAATGTTAACCTCTCCACTTAAAGACCCTTGAATCATGATTTCAAGAGGTGATTTGGAATGGAAAAGCTTTAGACCAAGTATGAGGGAAATTTTAAACTTGATTGGGTTGAGTTTTTTAAATCTAAGAGTGTCCAAAGGTTATGGAATCTGTCTGTAACATCCTTAAAGAATGAAATGGAAGAGTTGATAAACATTAAAAGTGCTGATTAGAGAAAAATAAAGCTTTTCATGTTTATTCTCCACCCAGTTGAGATTCACCCCTTAATTCACCCCTTAAATTGTGCTTTTTTAGATTTACACAAAACAGAAACAAACTAAAACAAAACCTTTTTCTTTTATTTCCTTTTTTCTCTCCACCCCAATTCCCCTTCAGTGTTCCCACACTGTGACAGGACTCCCTGTCGGTTCATGCTGGTTTATGCTACTTTTCTGGTTAATACCTACAGGCTGTTGCTGATGGCCTCTTCGTGTGAAAGGCACTGAATGAGCGCATCCCTCATGGAGATCTTCTGTGTGAGTTACTCACCCTATCCTGTGGCCATCCTCTGGCATGGGAGATCAAGCCTTTACCTCCAAGTCCTTTCCTTGGCATGTCTTAATATCATGTAAGTGGTCCTAGGCTATCTCATCTGGCACCTATATAATCATTCCTTTGTGATAACTTTACTGTTAGTAGATTTGTTTCCAGTTTTGTGTAAAAGATATTGTATACTGTGGAATGAAACAGTGCAAAGAACCAAACACTTATTTTCTAGGACAGACACAAGTTGGTGCTAACTGGCTTATCTGATTTCACTTTACTTGTACTTAGAGTTCTACAGATTTTGTTTTATTTTAATGTAAGCATTTTCCCCTTCAGATAAAAGTCTACTTATTTTTAAAATATTATTTAAAATTAAATACATGTTGTTGCAAACTTTGCTTCATCTTACTTCTCCACAAAGACAAGGTCTCGCTCTAATTTCTCCCTCCACTCACCCAAGTTACCACCCCCCAAACTCACTACTATTTATTTGCACAGTAATTTAGCTTTCCAAAAGTCCAGTGGTTAGATCATATGCTCTGATAAGCAAATGACCCAATGGCTTGAGTTAAACATAGAAAAATTAATAGAAGCTTTGAAAGTTCAGTCTTTTCTTTCTCTCCCACTCCAATCTCTTTTCCCAATAAAACATATACATCGTTCTTGCCTCCTCTCAGGAAGCAAAACAATGACAACTGTTTTGTTTTGGTTTAAATAAACCGCCCCTATCCAATACAATTAAGCATGCCAGAGTATGCAAATGAAGAGACGATAAGCCAAGTTTATTCTATAGACAAAGCTGAGGCTGAGGAAGTGTATCAGTACAATTATTATTTTTTTTAATATTTGAGTTTATGTCTTGGTATGTGCTCTCCCTGCCACCTCATCTGCACCAAACCCTAATGAATGACATCTGGCCTTTGAGCACATTCGTATAACTTACCTGGCTTCTAAAGGTAGTTTGTATTGACCTGAAACAAACGCTGAATATATGGATGCATGTATGTATGTCTCCCACTAACAGGGAATATGTCTTCTTTTCAAGCATCCATAAAACATTCGTAAATATTGTTTGAAGAATGGGAAAACAAATCAACAGAAGATTAGAGACTACCTTAAAACCAATAAAATAAAAAAGATCATAACATGAAAAAGAAGCATTGCAAACTAATGCACATGGGGGAATTATCCAAAGATTTGGGGGAAATTATACTTTTGAGGAACAGATTAAGTTGGATCACAATTTCAAACTGTCATTCACTAATATAAATTTCATTTAAAAATGAAAGCAGAAGACAGAAATACAACTATTAAACCGATCTCAGAATAGATAAGCACTTTCTAAACGTAGACACAAATGAAAACATCATTGGGAAATGTTGTTAAACTTACCTATATAGAATTTGAAGCCCTCTGAAAGGCAAAACCTCATAAAATTATAAGATAATTCAAACTGAGAGAATTATTTATATTAATGGCAGGCATTTAATAATATTTGCAATATTAAAGACTCACTCAATTTGTAAAAAGGACTCTAAAACTTTTGAAAATGGACAAAGAATATGAAGAGAAAATTCACAGATGACATGTAAATGGTTAATAAAATATTTAAGTTATTAATAAATATACATACCGACTAAAATGGAGAGAAGGCCTTGACTGTGTTGTCCAATTGTCCTTTTCTTAAGTCAATAGTGCTACCAAGAGTGTCATGAGAAGGGTCTCTCACACTCAGCTGGTGGGATAAACTGGTGTAAACTCTCTGGAAAATAATTAGACAACATGAACAAAGATGAGTAAACGTACTGCTGTTTAACCTAAAAGAAAGAGTCTCAGAGATGAGAATAAAGATTTATATTGAAGAAAGTTCATGACAGGATATACATCAAAGCAAATATTAGAAACAACCTAACTTCTAATAATAGAAAAATAATTAAATAATTTTTGAAAAATATTAAAATGACATGGTAAATGTTATAATATTAGGTGTAAATGTATGGGTACTCGTACATGTCAACTAATAAAAATTCTAAATCAAATTAAAAATCTCAAAGGAAGTAAAATATTGAGTATACTTAGGTAGTACAATTATAAAAGCTTTACTTTTTCTAAAAAACTGTTCAGTGTTTTCTAAATTTTGTAATAATATGTGTGTACTATAAATATTTTATAAAGTGTTGATTGAGTACTGAGTATATTTTTTTCAATGGTTTAGAAATCTCTAATGAAAACACTTAAAATATAACTTTATATCACAGTGGGTTTGTCACTACAGTCCCAGCACAGAGTTTAAACCTATTTACATCAATCTACACTGAAGTATCTATTACAAACTTAAGTGTTAGAGACAAGCAGACAGACAAGGAATATTCTTGCCCTTGACAAGTGTCCAGGCTAATGAAGAGACAGACAAGAAAGTAGACTATGAGAACACAGTGTGCTAAGTGCTGTAACTGAGATATTTACAGCATATGTGCAAGTATAGTCGAAAAATAGTGAATTCAGCCTAGAGGAAGGTGTTGGAAAGACTTTCACGAAGAAGGTCACCTTTCATCTGATTGATTCTTCTCCCTCATCTCTTTTTTTCTTCTCCTGGTATGTTAGAGACCAAGGAGATACAGTAAAGAGATGGAGTCTTCAAATTTGGAAACACAGTCATGATATGAGGGGTTCTTTAAAATCAGCTAGAGAAAGGATTATTTATTTTTACTATCTTAAATCTGAAAAATCTAAGACCCCTTCCCAATACATAGAGGAGGAAAATAACCCCCTGTGGGAACCAGAAATTGGGGGTGTCGAGGATTTTGCTGCATCTCAGGCATGGAACTGGGATCCCGGGGGGCAGGATGTTCCTCTTCAAGAAGGGTCAGGCCATCTAGCTGCAAGTCATGTGTGAGACTGACAGCCTCCGGCCATCAACTATATCAGGGTCTGTCCCAGCTTTCCAACTAACTAGGTTACTCTTTTCTGAGGGTGGAGGGGGGCTAGCCAGTGGCTGAACAAGAGAGTGGTACAGGGGCTAGCTATTTCCACCCAGTGTGGGAACCCTGTACCAGGCAGTCATTGCTCTAGACCTCCCTATTGGGCGTCATCAGGTCAACATCACAGTCTGACGGCTTCCCCTTGTTCAATTCTGCCTCCATAACCACCCACCCCCCCGCCTTCCCCTTTTGCACTTCTATTCAGTCTCCATTTCTACTTCCTAGAGAACCCACCCATCACAAGAGAGATGAGTCAAAAAGGCCCCGAGAAGTATGGGCCAAAAAAGTAACAGGGCCAGAAGGAAAAAGAAACTGGTGTCTCCTGAAATGAACTTGATCAACAGCAATATAATTTTCCTTCTGGTAATATCCTCTAGTCTATTGCAGATATTAATAAAAAGCACACAAGGGACAAGTGAGGTGACAACATGTACAGCAAAGAGGAAGAATTAGAACATTAGGGAACTCTTGCTAATGGATTGGTTTGGATGAATAAAGAAGAAAAAAATGTATACTGGGACATGGCAGAATTCAAAAGGAAAGTCAGAAGCTAGATCATGGAGAATGCTACACTCTGTGTCAAATACATGAGGATCTTTCCTTCCAACTTTCTTAAATACCTTTTTTTTTTAACTTCCATCATTTTTATAGTCTTATGCAAGGACAATGGAATTACAACGTGAAAATCTTCAGTGAAATTTATTGACGTTATCATACTTTCACTGAATATTAAAAATAAACTTAAAATCAAATATCAGATATCAAATAATCCTTTCCAAGGATTTCTAGAATATCTACTTATCCTTATGTCTGGCATAATACTTCATAGGCGCATATTAAACTGTTTATTCCAGTGATCACAAAACAGGTGGCAATTTAAGCATATATAAGATTTAGTTAGGATATGAGTTTAAAGGTTTTTATCACCAGTGTGCTCTCAGACAATAACAGTTTCTCTGTGATGTGGTCTCTCTCAGATCAGAGTTTCCAGGTGTCTTTACAAAACTATATGTAACCATCTATCCAGAGAGCTCTTCTTTTCTGTGACAAAATTTTGCCTTTCAGATGTGTCACAATCACTTAACCATGACTCACAACCACTTTTCATGGACACCTCCATCAAATTGATTGTTGTTTACAAGGCCTTGGAACCAGGCTAGTTCCTCACAGCCTTTACCTCACTGTTATCTATCACACAAAAGCAAGACAGAAACTACATAAATTCATTTTGTTTCAAGTGTTACAAAGGACAGAAGAGCTCACATCGTCCATAAGGTATTTTCTTAACTGCGTATTTCCAGTGATATCCCATGGTCCTCACTGGTTGACATTTCTTTATAAAACACTCCTAATATAGATGTCTGTGTCCAAGTAATGATTCAAGTGGGCTTAAGTTGAGAATTGCTTGAAAGCAGGGGTTTTGTCTTATCATTCTCTGTATCTGTGGTATACCTAAGGCAACCAGTAGGTAGCAATTTCTGATTTCCATTTCAGCTTTGCAAACCAGAAATATCTCCTCTGAAAGTAGGAGAACGTTCATCTGAACATTCATTGTTCCAATGGCAACGCTCATGAGCTAAAAATAGAACTTAAAAAGAAAAAAAAAAAGAGCTTAATAAATTACATTTTTAGTAAAGATTTTTATAAAGTAAATGACCCATAAGAATCCATCCTCAGTGGCTTTCTCTCATCCACTCATACATGGTTAGCCTCTGCAAAGCCTGATGTGTCACTGGCCTAGCATGAACTTCATAAAGTATGGGTAGCTATCATCTGTAAATACACTGCACTTCCCCATAATTAATGTCTCTGACACTAATGAAAGTTTTGCGGCTGTGCATGTTTATTACCAAACAGGTTTAAAATGTCAGCCTTGATTGATTTTCTACCTAACTCATTTTATAGCATGTTTTATGCCTCCATAAGGATTATCATCAATTCAGCCAATATGAACAATAATAAATAAATAAAAGAAACTGAAATGGATAAGTTTAAACAAAATTGCCAAAGACAATGAAAGTTAAAGATGTAAATGCCACTTTAGTTGCCTTCCTTTTCTGCTTCTCTGCCCACTTCTCTCCTTTCTCCGAGGCTTTCTATGAAGTTTACTAAACAGATTAATGCAATAATGGTCTGACTCTTGCTCTTCAGCAGCCTGAGCATGAATTACAGTTGTGCAAATTTTTAAAAGGCTTCATCTGAGAAATTAGCTAAAGCAGAGATACAAAATTTTAAAAAATAATAATTTTTAGAAAAACAGACAAATAAAGGTAGCACTTAACCATCTAAGGAAATTACAAAATTAGTAGATTATTTGGTATTTTTTTCATATTCTTTAATCAACAACATGACAGTTAGCTACAAACATGCAGGCTACTTTTGATCAAAGTGCAGAGTAAAAATTTAGTTTAATTTGAAACAAGAAGTGTTTATTTGAGAAATCATCTTGTTAAATTCACCAGAATTTAATGAAAATTGTGAAATATTCTAGTTTGCCTTTGACATTTTTTCCAATTCAAGAAAGTCTTCTGTTTTCATCTCCCTTTGATCTTTTGCTCCCTTTAAAACAAATTTTTATGTTTTCTTATTACTGAAATAGTGTGTTCTTTGGACAACATTTTACATGAGAAAGTGCTGTGTATCTCTGTGTTACCACTTACCAATCATATTGACACATTTATACGACTCCCTCCCAGAACATAAGTCCTTCTAGCCAGAAACAGAAACTTTGAACCCCAGAGCCTTAAATAGTAAACAGCACATCTCAGAGGCTCAATATATGTTTTTTGTTAAAGTAAGCAAATAAAAAATTTCCACAAGTTTACCACTAAGAATTTTTTACTTATATTTTTCTGTATTTCTTTCCAATTTTTTTACTCTGTTCTTTTGGGATCATTTTTCTAAGTTGGAAAATAATTCTAAAAAATTTTGACAAGAGAACTCTAATATTCAAAAAGCCCTCAAAAGTCAAACAAATAAATCTCAAGTGGTAGAAATGAAGGCCCTATAAAAGGAAGACATTCCAGAAAGCCAGAGCACATACTGTCATTTCTAAAATTGTGACACCCACTACTCCACTTCCTTGTAATGTTAACCCTCTGCTGTTAAGGTAAGGAATCAAGATTTTCACTATAAGAGAAAAGTGATACAATGTATAATTCAGGAAGGTAAGAAAAAGCCATGTAATATTAAATGTGAATTGGAAGTATCACTATGAGCTTGAGGCTTTTTATATGTGTTTTCTAGCTCTATACACTGTGTGGATGTAGAAACAATGACATCGCTGTAACAATGAGCACATTTTGTGCCCAGGTCTTTTATTCTAAGCACCATTCTCCACTAAAAGAAACCAGAGAAACTTGGAGAAATGCTTATTCCAGGTATAAGTCAGGGAAAATACAAAGTAGAATCAGAAATCTTGTTGCACTAGTAAAAGAAATAAAAGTGCCCAAAGACTAGTGGGGCTGTATTAGTTACCTGTAGCTGTAAAACAAATTACTCCCAAACTTACAGCATTAAAACAATAAATATTTATAATCTCCCAGCTCTGTGGGTCAAAAATATGAGGGTGGCTTAGTTGGGTTGTCTGACTCAGGGTTTCTCACAAGGCTGCAATGAAGTTGTCAGCCAGGCTGCAGTCCTCTCAGGTTCATCTGGGAGAGGATTCACTTCTAAACTCACTCATGTGGCTGTTGACAATATTTGTTTCCTCATGAGCTGTTATACTGAAAGCGTAGTTCCTTGCTGGCTGTTGATCAGAAGGCTCCCTCAATTTCTAGCCATGTGGGCTTCCTCATAGGAAAGCGAACACATTGTGTCTGGCTTCCATTAGCATTAGCAGACAAGAGAGTTAGGATACCAAGACAGAAGCCACAGGCTTTTCATAACCTAATCTCAGACATGACATATCATCACTTTTGCCCTATCCTATTTGTTAGAAGTGAGTCACTAGGTCAAAGGACACTAAAGGGGAAGGATTATATAAGGGCATGAATATTAGGAAGCAAGGATCGTTGGGAGCCATTCTAATGGCTGCCTATCACACAGATCATGTCAGAGGTCAAAGGAACAAGTCTGAATGGGCTCCAATTGAACTGGCTATTGAGGACAATTTGATCACCAATAAAAATAACTATAATGATGTATTATGATACAATGAATTTTAAAAAATACTATGAGTCTATAGCTATTAGAAAAAGTGGAGGAAAAATTTTAAGTGAGGGAAATGTATTATTTGGACTCAGATTGCCATTTTAAATAGAAAATCTATATTTCCTTTTTGAAAACTCACAAATTATCTTTCACAATTCTATATTTCACCCAGTCTCCATGGAAAGTTTACACATATACTTGATCCAATAAAAATTTTGGTTCATCTCTAAAAAAACAAAGAAAAGTACAGATGGAAAGTGGAAGGGAAGAACAGTCTTATTTATTAAAGAGTGCCATTTAATAAATACAGAAGAAATGACAGAATTAGAAAATCACTATTTTGTAAACCTCAACCCCAAAGTAATAAATGATTCCAGCAAGGGTTATCAAAATGAGCTAAAACCATTGGGTGAAATGTAGTCATATAACAGTATAGTCACATAGTGCCAAAATTTCATCTAACAGAAGATGAAATATTAATAGATTATTAAAAATTAATAGATTAGTAATGATAATAGAGTAAATATTAATTAATAAGAGCAAAAAACATGCCTTTTTCAATACCAATACTAATGGTTAGCATCTTAGCCAATCACTAATAGTGGACAACCTTGTATTATATGCCTCCTGATATAATGTTATGCAAAATATGGATCATCACCTGTGAAATCTTCTTGCCATAAATGTTTGAACTTAATCTAGTCAAGCTTTTAAACCAAACATCCAAATTACAGGAAATACAGGGGATAGAGGAACAAGTTAAACAAAACCAATGAGGAAGCAACCAGACAAATCTAGAATGTGTGACATCCAAGAGAAAATCACCCTGGACTCTGCAAAAGTCACTGGCATGGGATAAAAATAAAGAATGGAGTCCAGTTCTAGATAAATCTAAACAGAGATCAAAACCAAATGCACTATGTGAACCCTGACTGGACTGTGCATAGGAAAAAATAAATTGCTTAGGTCTCTGGGGGATGCCATCCAAAGAGGTCACAGACACATAGTCCTAGGATATAAAATACAGTTTATTGAGTGAACAGTTTAAATTAGAGAAATAATAGAATGCATGTATTCCCCATAATGCTTATAATCTCACAATTTAGGTTTTGCGTAGTTGACCTCTAAATGCCTGGCCTATGTGCAGTAGAGAGGGGCCCTTCTCTACTGGTAAGGCTGTACATATTTACAGTGTGGAAGGAATGATCTATGGAACTATGCAACACTGGAAGTTCCCAACATGAGGAAATGGTTTCACTAGAAATATGGAGCCCCGAGGGTCCAGGGGTTGGTATCAGCCTCTTCTTCCATGGAACTAACTTAGACTTACTGAGAAGTTCCTTGCTAAGCTACTACAAAGAATTTCCAAGAGCACTGGGAGATCTCACTGGCAGACAACTGGAGAAATTTTTAAACAAACTAGATATTAATTAAAATTGTTGAATTGCTGTAAATTTTCTTAAGTGTGATAACAGCTTTGTGGTTATGTATGAGAAAGTCCTCTATTCTTAGAAAGTACGTGCTGAAGTAACCACAGGCAAAATGTCATGATATCTAAAACTTACTCTCAAATAGACTTTTTAAAATAGTGGGTATGTAGAAAACTAGTGAAACAGAGAGACAGCGAAAGAAAGAGAAATAAAATGTGGCAAAATATTACCAATCACAGAATCTAGGTAAGGGGTATTGAGTGTTCATTGTGCTACCGTTTATACTTCCCTGGAGTCTTGAAATTCTCCAAAATAAAAAGTTGAAGGAAGATGCGGATTGTCTTAATTCTTGAGTAAATTAGAAGTAAATTTGCAAACAATATGAAAACATGCTTTTTAGTTCTTCTCCTTTTGTGATTAAAAAAATTAGTAATCTAGATTTAGAAGCTAGACTGCTGACTGCAAATAACTGACCTAGGAAACTGGATTAAATTATTCAAGACAAGTTTGTTCCTAGAACACTGAAATGAGGATATGGCAAATAATATGCTCATGGGAAATTATTTCCTAGGTCATTTTGAATCTCTTCTTGTTATTTCTAATTTAAAATGTATCTATTATACATAGTTGGCATATTGGCTATTTGGTTGCCTAGCTGTGATATTAGTCCAGCAAAACTTGAACACTATATTGAAAAGTATTTCTCTTAACTATAATAATGTTTATTCCTCTAATATAGTATCCCTTACTTTCTATTTATTGCTAAGCCATCATTTGTTAAACTAAGGTTTCTTGTTAAATAACGTAAGATACTGGTCCAAGAAACTAATTAAGGAAATAAAAGAAGAATGTTTCACTTGCTGCTGTTTTCTAGCTTTTCTATAAATATTTCTTCAGTACCTGTGATTAAAGCAGATTTTATTGTCCTATCTAACTTCTCCACCATGACCTTCTTCTCCCTATTGTCTAATAAACATCTGCTTCAATTGAATATTTCAGCTGCCTGAGAAATAAAAATCACATTTTCCCTCTCATTCTTTCTCTGATATTCATTGTGTGATTCCCGTCTACCTCTAAATCATTAGATGGTACTCAACACTAAAACTAGAAGAAAAGGCTCATTAGAATTAAACTTGATTATACATGTGAAGCTCAGTAAGGCAGTATTAGATACTGGAGCAAGATACCTACATTTATTTCTTCACTGTGAGAATGTTAATAAATCTAAAAATCTGAGTTCCTGGAACAGGAAACTAGTTTAACAGTTTATCATCACAGCCTTCAGAGAATAGCAGTACAAGTTTTTCTGTGTAAGTGGACACAAGTAGAAAATATGGATTTGTTTTAAACTATTTTGCCAAATCACTCTAAAATTAACAAAACATAAATTATAAAAATTAACATATATGAGTTTACATCTAATGATACAAAATTTAAGAGAAATTTTTTCTTAAAGTAGGAGAATAGATGTTGGTATTATAGAGAACTGTTATGACTATGTCTTTGGCACTATTCAAACAGTGCATGTTATTTAACATCTGCACTTGAGTTTCCTAATCTGTAGAATGTATAGTAATTTCATTGTGTTATTGGGGAGAATAAATGAACAAATGTATATAAAATGCTCGGTACAGAGCAAACCCTCAACAAATGCTAGTTTTCTACCACAGTAATTCCCCAAAATGATTCACCAATACTGCATCTTTCTTAACACAAACAGTATCTCAATAATTGTGGTGAACAACCAATTTTCCAATTATATTTATAACTAAATTTGACTTCCAAAATTAAGTCTGGTTACAAACATGGGTATGACTTTTTTTCTTTTTTTTAAGAAAAACCAAAAGGGTTTTTTGAGATGGTCTCTTAGGACATAGGATTTCAATATTCCTCAATTTTTTTCTAAAGAAGATTCTCCAAATATAAAGAACATTAACATATGGTTCACAGTAGTAATCCGATTAAAATTTCAGAATTTGTAAATTATTATTTCTCAAAGAGATAGCTGATTATATCACAACTAAATGGAAACAGAACTAGATTATGAGACTCAGTAAAGTGCATTGTGGGAAAATGAAAAGACTACTGATCAAAGGAGGGTTCCTCCTCACAGAAAAACCAAGCTAAAGGGTCTCAGAGGGCTGGTCCTTCTGTTTACATCACATTAATCAAGGTCGCAAGTCACTGTGTTTACAATCTTCTTAAAAGGAAGACAGGAGAGCAGTGCTTTGAGAGTATGCATTTCTCCTTAAGGATGCATTATCTTTCTCATTAGTTTCCACATCCTCTGGAGAAAGAAGTAAAGTCAAAAATTTGCTTCAAATTTAAACCTATAAATTTGTCAATGTGAATTGCTGCTTTCTTCCCAAAGGCATTTGAAACAATTTACTTTTCATATTCGTCACAAGCTAAATATGATCCCAGTCTTCTCTTAAAAAAGGACTCTTAAGGCTGAGAGAATACAGGTATGTGGTTCCCCCCAGCGGCCACTGAGAACGTCAGCCCAGTTCAGAGACACAGTGAGGGGAAAGTGATGCTTTGAATTACCGCCAGCAAAAGCCCGTTGTCCAATCTTCTTCACCACCTGGTAACAGCTGGTGTGTATGTAAAGACGAGATGAAAAACGGATAGAGGTCAAATCCAGGAGGACTTCCCTTGTATAGCAAATCAATTTAAGGCAACGAAAGTACCAGGATAAAATTTCCAAGAACTTCTGAAGCTTAAAAACCATGGCTAAACTTTAGGGAGAAGAGACGGCAAGGAAGAAGATAGGAGCAAGGCTTCATTCACTTCACATAGCATCTCGTTAATAGTTTCAGATTTAGAAAAGTAGAAGAACTTTTCTCCTGTAACACCAGGGGAAAAGCTAATACCAGACTATTCCCAAACTGACAAGTAATTTGGAATGGAAACCGACACAATAAAAAATTCTTAATGTACAGAATATATTCCAGCTGAGAGTCTTCAATATCAGCAACTCCCAAAGGTTCCAGGCAGTCATTTGGCGATTGATAGCACCAAAACTTCTCAGCCTTGACCCAGGTTTCAACCATGTCCCACATACAACATTGCCTTGGTTCTCTTGAGGGTTCAGCCTTCATAGCAGCCTCTAAATTCAAAGCATAGTTTCTGAGAAGGGAAAATACTTTGGAACAAAGATGAGAAGATATATTTGCCTTCCAAATTTATAAGCCTCTATATTCACCAGCACCAGTCAGCCCACAAGCACTATGCACAGACAATTCACAACAAGTTAAGAGCTGGGGAGGGATGCTAGGCTAACCCCTCCTACCAACAAGCCTGACTCATGAATTCTCATAAGTTGTCCCCCCTCTTAAATGCGTCTCCTTAACTAATGCATGCGTAAACCTCTCCCTGCCTTTCTCCCTTTTCTGATCCCTTTCTCTTTCTGTTTTTACCTCTCTCTGGCCTCTCCTCCCTAATACAGCCACCTGTACCAGGTCAATTTGCCCTGCCTCCAAATACTGTTCTTTTCTAGGTTTCGAGATTGACTCCTCTCTGACTTTTGTTTCCCTTAATCTTCTTCTAATGAATTTTCCTCAGCCTCCTGCTATTACTAACTGGGAAGCAGTCTGTTAAGGGATAAATTACTGAAGAGGCTCAACTACAAAGCACTATAGAGTCATAGAGCTTAGAGCCCCAAAGGGTCTCAAAATATAATGTGACAGAGCTTTCAGCTTACAGGCTGTTAAGGTGCCTCTTTGAATTTTCCAGATGCTGAAATTGAGGCTTAAAGCAGGTAACTGTCTTGCCTGCTGACAATTACCTGGAATTTTCAGCTTCTTAAGACAGAATATTTCCCATTATAAACATTACCTCTTACGCATAACAACATGGAACAACTTTTGAGGAAAGGGTTAGGTTTATCGTACTATGTGAGCATTGCCACTTAAATAAAAAGCCACCTGACAATACTTATATTTGAATTCCAGTACTAGAAACAATCTATTTTTTAATTACAACTACTTTGTCTTCTACATTCTTCTTTTTCTCCTTCACTTCAATATGAATAATTAACCCTTTTTTTGATAAATGCCTGTTTCCCGGTTATTGTGTATGAATACATATATGTTCTCATTTTAAGGTATATTGTTTTCACCTGCCAGCTGTCATGAAGAATTGCATCTGCCAAAAATGAGCCTTCCTTGTAGTTTTTTACGTTTTGTTTTGCCCACGAAGGTTAATTGCAGTTCTGCTTCCATAGCTTCCCTACTGCTGTGGAGTTAACCATGGGTTTTCTGCACTGGGGAAGGTTTATCAAAGGTCTGCAATCCAAAACAAGGGCAACAATAAATACCAATTAGACCCAGGCCCTCTGCTCCCACTGCCTTCACAGGTTAAAGCAGCAAACCCAGCATTTGACCTCAGTGAGACTGGACTCTACTACAGTCCCTGGGGAGGGTGGCTGAGGGACCTGTTGCCAATGTAGCTTTTGGATCACAAGTTTTCCTTCCTGATTGAGATGATGTAGAGGCACTGGTGAGCAGCATTCCTGCTCTGTACCTTCTCGAAGCAGCTTCTCTTGGGAGTCTGCAATTGTATCAGGCCCTAACTAATCTGTTAGGAGTAAGTGACATGTGAAACTGTCACCTGAAGTTTATTTTGTCACAGGCTAATAATTCAAGAAATTGATGATTGTGAGATAAGGAACATCCAGTGCAAATTAAAAACTACATATACTTTCCAACTTTGACAGAAATATGCATTTCTCACCTGTCTTGTATATTTCCCTTTATAAAATTACTCACTTTCTAAAATAGAAAATATAAATATAGCTCTCTAAAAACATATAAAGATGTAGAGCTATATAAACTGTTCTATCACATCAGGAAGATGGGATTCCTTTAAAACAAGTAAACAGAAAGTCACTAGTAATTTAACAAAATCTTTGGAACATCAACACAAATACTAGCTACAGTGACCTCTAGTGTTCTTAAGGCTAAACAATCAACAGTTATAAAAACAGCTGCTTGCCCCATTCATTGTGGTTAGCAAATATCAAGTCAAATTGTAATTTCTGAAAATAAAAGAGATCTCACTAGTAAGTCTGGCTTTACGAATTACCATCTCCATGGAAGAAAAATATGACAATAAAATTAAAGAATTTTTAACTATTAACATCACACCATTCTAATGATTATCTTTTTCATTTTTGTCTTTAACTTTCTAGTCATTGTTCACATGTATACATATTAATACATTCAACATTATATATTTTATCCCATATAGTATGGTAATCAATTTTTGGTAATTTTAGAAAAAATATCGTATTTTCTTGACTCTCAACTTGGAAATCAGGAGTTATAAACAGAGATATCAAAGGTTTTATCACTGGAAATGTGTTAGGTGCTGCCTTTACATTTAAGTGCTTTTTGTGACACGATTTTACTTCCATCTCCCAAAATATAGGTCCTATCTTCCACAAAGGAGTTAACTAAATATCAAAATCAGGTAATTAGAATATAGAGAACAAATACTTAAGAGTAAATTTCTAAGCTACAGGATGCCTGTAATTCTGTTGTTCGGATTCTCTTTCCTGCAGGAATGACAAATCAATCCATTTATATAGCAGTTTGCCCTAAGAGGAACATGGTATGCAAAACAGAATTTGTTTAACTATGAGATGCATTATAATTTTAGCTCTAATAACCTGGTAAAAACTCTTGCAATCTACACTTTTTCAGAAAACCAAGTTCTATCTCCACAGGTCCTACAAATTGATAAGCAAGGGTTCAAACTACGGGAATAAGGGATTTACATTTCTCTTCTAATGAATCTCATCCTCCAAAAAGCAACAGTGACTGAAAACAAACATTTTTAGAATGTCTTCATTTGTGTCTTTCATTGGTTCTGATGTTAGGACAGCCCTCTCGTCTCATCCATCCAGTAAAGCGGTAGGCACAGTGAGCTCAGAATAAAATAGTTAAGTGACAATGATATGTGAGCTGGGCCCCAGGAAACTATGGAAAGGCCACAGCTCATCTTTTTAAGAAGTCACTCAAATCATTAGCTCATATTTCATGAAATATTGCATTTTCATCTTATCTTTTCTGCTCCTGTTATGAATGAAGACCAACAGTCAAGAAAAATGAAAGACTAGAAATAATTCACCTTAAACTGAAGTTAGGACTGCTTTTTATGCATGACTGCTTCCAACTATGTATGTCATTTAGCCGTCAAGTCACTGAACCAAAGTTGATTTTTATTATTTAGGTTTATAGGGATTTTTTTAAAAAGAGGGAATGAATTTGTATGTAGGTAGTTGGGGAAGCTTTTAAAAGATACGTAAACTAAAGGTGAGTTCGACACTCTAATAAAGGGACATAGAAGTTGAGACGCTGAATCACCAGGAAAATTAAAGTCAAAAGTTAGAGAAAGATTAGCTTTCCTCTTCCCCTCTTTTAAGTTGACAAGTAAAGATCAGAGTGATGCAAGAGCTAAGAAAAAACACTTGAGGATTATATGGGGACAATAAAGTTTCAAGTGCTTCCCCAAAGGGCTGACCATGAGGATGTAGCCCAGAGATGTAGAACACTGAACTCATGATGATACCAGAAACTCCGGAAGGGAAATTAGATCAAAGACATTTTCTATATATTCAGAAACCCCAAATATAAGGAAGAGCGTCCATAATATCGTGATATTAAGGTCTATGGGAATTTTCTCCTTCTACATCATTTATTAACTTGATGCTTGTTATATTAGACCTCTTTTTTAATGAACTTGTAACAAGAATTCAAGAAATAAAAAGGTAAAAGTAAAATCTGTTCACTTACACGCAAAAATTAGGATAAATCTGTGCCAAGAAGATATTTCTGAGCTAAGAGATCTTAAGACCTTCCTGAGTCTCATAAAAAGTAACAATTTTATACAATTTTACCTTCTTCCCCAAAAGGTAATAACTCCTTAAGTTGTTTAGGTTAACTTTTAAATTACTTCTGTAACCCTGAGTGTCCATTTATTGTATATTTAGCCATTTTAATTAATATTATAAAATATATACTAAAAATTGCAAAAAATTGATTAAAAAAATTTAAAAAGACACAAATAAATGGAAACATATCCCATGTTCATGAATTGGAAGACTTAATATTGTTAAAATGCCCATATTACTCAAAGCAATCTACAGATTCAATGCAGTCCCTATCAAAATCCCAATGGCATTTTTAACAAAAAGAGGCAAAAACAATTCTACAATTTACATGGAGCCATGAAAGACCATGAATAACTAAATTAATCATGAGCATGAAGAACAAAGCTGGAGGCATCACACTGCCTGATTTCAAAATATATTACAAAGCTACAGTAATCAAAACATTATAGTACTGGCATAAAGACAGACAGACAAACCAATAGTATAAAAAGACCAGAAGGGCTTCCCTGGTGGCGCAGTGGTTGAGAGTCTGCCTGCCAATGCAGGGGACACGGGTTCGTGCCCCAGTCCGGGAGGATCCCACATGCCGCGGAGTGGTTGGGCCCGTGAGCCGTGGCTGCTGAGCCTGCACGTCCGGAGCCTGTTGCTCCAGAACGGGAGAGGTCACAACAGTGAGAGGCCCGCGTACCGCAAAAAAAAAAAAAACAGAAAAAAGTCCATGCATATACCGTCGACTGACCTTTGACAAGGGTGCCAAGAATACACAGTGGGGACAGTCTCTTCAAAAAATGGTGTTGGGAAAACTAGATATCCACATGCAAAAGAATGAAATTGGACCTTTATCTTACACCACACACACACACACACACACACACACACACAAATTCAAAATGGAATGAAGACTTAAATGTAAGATCTAAAACTGTAAAACTCTTAGAAGAAAAACATAAGAGAAAAGCTTCATGTCATTGTCTTGACAATAATTTCACAGATACAATACGAAAAGCACAGGCAACAGACGTAAAATTAGACAATTGGGACTACATCAAACTAAAAAGCTTTGCACAGCAAAGGAAACAATCAACGGAGTGAAAAGGTAACCTATGGAATGGAAAAAAATATTTGAAAAACACATATTGGATAAGGGATTAATCTCCAAAATATATAAGAAACTCTTAAAATTCAATACAAAAAAATAATAACCCAATTTAAAAATGAGCTAAGGACTTTTTAATTTTTTTAATTTAATTTTATTTATTTTTTTATACAGCAGGTTCTTATTAGTCATCAGTTTTATACACATCAGTGTAAACATGTCAATACCAATCACCCAATTCATCACACCACCAGCACCACCACCCGTGGCTTTCCCCCCTTGGTGTCCAGACGTTTGTTCTCTATATCTGTGTCTCAATTTCTGCCCTGCAGACCAGTTCTTCTGTACCATTTTTCTAGGTTCCACATACATGTGTTAATATATGATATTTGTTTTTCTCTTTCTGACTTACTTCACTCTGTATGAGTCTCTAGATCCATCCACGTCTAAACAAATGACCCAATTTCGTTCCTTTTTATGGCTGAGTAATATCCGATTGTATATATGTACCACATCTTCTTCATCCATTCATCTGTCGATGGGCATTTAGGTTGCTTCCATGATCTGGCTATTGTAAATAGTGCTGCAATGAACGTTGGGGTGTGTGTGTCTTTTTGAATTATGGTTTTCTCTGGATATATGCCCTGTAGTGGGATTGCTGGATCATATGGTAATTCTATTTTTAGTTTTTTAAGGAATCTCCATACTGTTCTCCATAGTGGCTTTATCAATTTACATTCCTACCAACAGTGCAGGAGGGTTCCCTTTTCTCCACACCCCTCCAGCATTTGTTGTTTGTAGATGTTCTGATGATGCCCATTCTAACTGGTGTAAGGTGATACCTCATTGTAGTTCTTGTTTGCATTTCTCTAATAATTAGTGATGTTGTGCAGCTTTTCATGTGCTTCTTGGCCATCTGTATGTCTTCTTTGGAGAAATGTCTATTTAGGTTTTCTGCCCATTTTTGGATTGGGTTGTTTGTTCTTTTAATATTGAGCTGCATGAGCTGTTTATATATTTTGGAGATTAAACCTTTGTCTGTTGATTCGTTTGCAAACATTTTCTCCCATTCTGAAGGTTTTCTTTTCGTCTTCTTTATGGTTTCCTTTGCTGTGCAAAAGCTTTGAAGTTTCATTAGGTCCCATTTGCTTTTATTTTTGTTTTTATTTCCATTACTCTAGGAGGTAGATCAAAAAAGATCTAGCTGTGACTTATGTCAAAGAGTGTTCTTCCTATGTTTTCTTCTAAGAGTTTTATAGTGTCCGGTCTCACATTTAGGTCTCGAATCCATTTTGAGTTTATTTTTGTGTATGGTGTTAGGGAGTGTTTTAATTTCATTCTTTTACATATAGCTATCCAGTTTTCCCAGCACCACTTATTGAAGAGACTGTCTTTTCTCCATTGTCTATCCTTGCCTCCTTTGTCATAGATTAGTTGACCATAGGTGCGTGGGTTTATCTCTGGGCTCTCTATCTTGTTCCATTGATCTATGTTTCTGTTTTTGTGCCAGTACCACACTGTCTTGATTACTGTAGCTTTGTAGTATACTCTGAAGTCCTGATTCCTCCAGCTCCATTTTTTTCCCTCAAGACTGCTTTGGCTATTCGGGGTCTTTTGTGCCATTGGTAATTTGATAGAGATTGCACTGAATCTGCAGATTGCTTTGAGTAGTACAGTCATTTTCACAAAATTGATTCTTCCAATCCAAGAACATGATATATCTCTCCATCTGTTGGTATCATCTTTAATTTCTTTCATCGGTGTCTTATACTTTTCTGCATACAGATCTTTTGTCTCCCTAGGTAGGTTTTTTCCTAGGTATTTAATTCTTTTTGTTGCAATGGTGAATGGGAGTGTATCCTTCATTTCTCTTTCAGATTTTTCATCATTAGTGTATAGGAACGCAAAAGATTTCTGTGCATTAATTTTGTATCCTGCAACTTTACCAAATTCATTGATTAGCTGTAGTACTTTTCTGGTGGCATCTTTAGGATTCTCTATGTATAGTATCATGTCATCTGCAAAGAGTGTCATTTTCTTTTTTTGTAGTATCTTTGTCTGGTTTTGGTATCAGGGTGATGGTGGCCTCATAGAATGAGTTTGGGAGTGTTCCTTCCTCTGCAATTTTTTGGAAGAGTTTGAGAAAGACAGGTGTGAGCTCTTCTCTAAATGTTTGATAGAATTCACATGTGAAGCCATCTGGTCCTGGACTTTTGTTTGTTGGAAGACTTTTAATCACAGTTTCAATTTCATTCCTTGTGATTGGTCTGTTCATATTTTCTATTTCTTCCTGGTTCAGTCTTGGAAGTTTATACCTTTCTAATAATGTGTCCATTTCTTCCAGGTTGTCCATTTTACTGGCATAGAGTTGCTTGTAGTAGTCTCTTAGGATGCTTTGTATTTCTGCGGTGTCTGTTGTAACTTCTCCTTTTTCATTTCTAATGTTACTGATTTGAGTCCTCTCCCTCTTCTTCTTCATGAGTCTTGATAATGGTTTATCAATTTTGTTTATCTTCTGAAAGAACCAGGTTTTAGTTTTATTGATCTTTGCTATTGTTTTCTTTGTTTCTATTTCATTTATTTCTGCTCTCATCTTTATGATTTCTTTCCTTCTGCTAACTTTGGGTTTTGTTTGTTCTTCTTTCTCTAGTTCCTTTAGGTGTAAGGTTAGATTGTTTGAGATTTTTCTTGTTTCGTGAGGTAGGCTTGTATAGGTATAAACTTCCCTCTTAGAACTGCTTTTGCTGCATCCCATAGGTTTTGGATCGTCGTGTTTTCATTGTCACTTGTCTTTAGGTATTTTTTGATTTCCTCTTTGATTTCTTCAGTGATCTCTTGGTTATTTAGTAACGTATTATTTAGCCTCCATGTGTTTGTGTTTTTTACGTTTTTTCCCTGTAATTGATTTCTAATCTCATGGTGTTGTGGTCAGAAAAGATGCTTGATATGATTTCAATTTTCTTAAATTTACTTAGGTTTGATTTGTAACCCAAGATGTGATCTATCCTGGAGAATGTTCCGTGCACACTTGAGAAGAAAGTGTAATCTGCTGTTTTTGGATGGAATGTCCTATAAATATCAATTCAACCTATCAGGTCTATTGTGTCATTTAAAGCTCGTGTTTCCTTATTAATTTTCTGTTTGGATGATCTGTCCATTGGCGTAAGTGAGGTGTTAAAGTCCCCCACTATCATTGTGTTACTGCTGATTTCCTCTTTTATAGCTGTTAGCAGTTGCCTCATATATTGAGGTGCTCCTATGTTGGGTGCATACATATTTATAATTGTTATATCTTCTTCTTGGATTGATCCCTTGATCATTATGTAGTGTCCTTCCTTGTCTCTTGTAACATTCTTTATTTTAAAGTCTATTTTATCTGATATGAGTATTGCTACTTCAGCTTTCTTTTGATTTCCATTTGCATGGAATATCTTTTTCCATCCCTTCACTTTCAGTCTGAATGTGTCCGTAGGTCTGAAGTGGGTCTCTTTTAGACAGCATATAGATTGGTCTTGTTTTTGTATCCATTCAGCAAGCCTGTGTTTTTTGGTTGGAGCATTTAATCCATTCACATGTAAGGTAATTATCAATATGTATGTTCCTATGACCATTTTCTTAATTGTTTGGGGTTTTTGCAGGTCCTTTTCTTCTCTTGTGTTTCCCACGTAGAGAAGTTCTGTTAGCATTTGTTGTAGAGGTGACTTGGTGGTGCTGAATTCTCTTAGTTTTTGCTTGTCTGTAAAGCTTTTGATTTCTCCATCAAATCTGAATGAGATCCTTGCTGGGTAGAGTAATCTTGGTTGTAGGTTCTTTCCTTTCATCACTTTAAGTATATCATGCCACTCCCTTCTGGCTTATAGAGTTTCTGCTGAGAAATCAGCTGTTAACCTTATGGGAGTTCCCTTGTATGTTATTTGTCCTTTTTCCCTTGCTGCTTTCAAGAATTTTTCTTTGTCTTTAATTTTTGCCAGTTTGATTACTACGTGTCTTGGTGTGTTTCTCCTTGGGTTTATCCTGTATGGGACTCTCTGTGCTTCCTGCACTTGGGTGGCTATTTCCTTTCCCACGTTAGGGAAGTTTTCAACTATAATCCCTTTAAATATTTTCTCAGGTCCTTTCTCTCTCTCTTCTCCTTCTGGGACCCCTATAATGCGAATGTTTTTGCGTTTAATGTTGTCCCAGAGGTCTCAGGCTGTCTTCATTTCTTTTCATTCTTTTTTCTTTAATTTGTTCCACAGCAGTGAATTCCACCATTCTGTCTTCCAGGTCACTTATCTGCTCTTCTGCCTCAGTTATTCTGCTATTGATTCCTTCTAGTGTAGTTTTCATTTCGGTTATTGTATTGTGCATCTCTGTTTGTTTGTTCTTTAATTCTTCTAGGTCTTTGTTAAACATTTCTTGCATCTTCTCGATCTTTGCATCCATTCTTTTTCTGAGGTCCTGGATCATCTTCTCTATCATTATTCTGAATTCTTTTTCTGGAAGGTTGCCTATCTCCACTTCATTTAGTTGTTTTTCTGGGGTTTTATCTTGTTCCTTCATTTGGTACATAGCCCTCTGCCTTTTCATCTTGTCTACCTTTCTGTGAATGTGGTTTTTGTTTCACAGGCTGCAGGTTTGTAGTTATTCTTGCTTCTTCTGTCTGCCCTCCTATTGAGCCTTTTGGGCTAAGGACTTTTAATAGACATTTTTCCAAAGAAGACATACAAATGGCCCTCAGGTATATGAAAAAATGCTCAACGTCACTAATCATCAGAGAAATGCAAATCAAAATCACAATAAGACATCATCTCAAAATTGTCAAAATGGCTATTATCAAAAAACAAAGACAAGGATGACAACAATGTCATCCTTGCACAGTTAGTGGGAAATTAGAAACCTTGCACACTGTTAGTGGGAATTCAAAATGATGCAGTTGCTATGGAAAACAGTATAGAATTTCCTCAAGAATTAAAAATAGAGGTACCATATGATCCAGCAATCCCACCTCTGGGTATTTATCCAGAAGAAGTGAAATGAGGCTCTCCAAGAGATACAGGACTCCCATATTCATTGCAGTACTGTTCACAATAGCCAAGATGTGG
Source organism: Pseudorca crassidens (assembly GCF_039906515.1). Classification (NCBI taxonomy): domain Eukaryota; kingdom Metazoa; phylum Chordata; class Mammalia; order Artiodactyla; family Delphinidae; genus Pseudorca; species Pseudorca crassidens. The sequence goes on along the minus strand of NC_090299.1, from coordinate 28,356,910 downwards.
AAACAACCTAACTATCCAAAAATAATGAATGAATAAAGAAAATGTAGTATATACATACAATAAAATACTGTTCTGCCTTTTAAAAATAAGAAAATTCTGCAATATGAGATAATATGAATGAACCTTGAAGATGTTATGCTAAGTAAAATAAGCTAGTTACAGAAAGACAGAGACTGCATGATTCCACTTATATGAAGTATCTAAAATAATCAAATTCATAAAATCAAAGAGTAGAATGGTGGCTGCCAGGGGTTGAAGGAGAAAGAGATAGGCAGTTACTAATCAATAGGCATAAAGTTTCAGTTAAACAAGATGAGTAAGCTCTAGAGATCTGCTATATAGCATTGTACCAATAGTAAACAATAATGTACACTTACAATTTTCAGAGGGTAAATCTCATGTTAATTCTCACTGTAATAAAATAAAAATTTTAATGACACTTGAAAAAATATTAAATATAATGAATGCACTAAATTTCTACCTGTAAAAAGTATTAGTCAAATTAAAATAAAAACACTTTAAATATTTTAAATATTTGCAATAGTATTACCCTTGAGAAGCAGATACAAATGACATTACTCAAGAATATAAATCTTTTTTCCATTTATAGGGAAAATAGGAGGATGTACTAGTTATTATATGGACATACCTTACCAGGCCTTCTATGCTCTGAGTACAACCTATGTCTAAATAAATCCTCCTCAAAATATCTGCTCCTCCTGGAAGGTACTATCTTTTAATAAGGTTAATAATATCCACTTCACAGGGATATTTTAATCATTAAATGAGACAAAGGTCACACAGTGCCTCGAATAACTCCTAACACAAAACAGGCAAATAAGGAGCGATAATGATTCCACTTTTCAAAGACAACATGCTTTTGTCACAACACAGCCAAATTTACTGTACGTTATCATATAACATCTTTTGTAAACTGCCCCAAATCCCTACAACTCCTTAAGTAAGGGGTTTTTTGGTGGGGTCCCATTGAGTTTTAAATTTTAATCAACTTTATTTAGGTATGATTTACATGAAATAAAATGTGTCCATTTTAAGTGCATATTTTGATGAGTTTTAAAAAATGTGTACACCCATGTAACAATGTCACCACCACAGTCAAGAGATAAACATTTCCATTTTCCCCCAAAAGTTCTCTGGTGCCCTTTGTAATCGATTCCCCTACCCCTGGGCCCCTGCAACCAGTGATCTACTGAGTAGCCTGTTCTGTAATTTCATATAAATGGAAATATACAGTATGTACTCTTTTGTGTATGGTTTGCTCAGGATAATGTTTTTAAGATTCATCCATATTTTTTGTATTAGTAAGTTTGTTCATTTTTACTGCCAAGTGATAATATATTGTATGGATTTACTACAATGTGTTTATTCATTTTCCTGTAAAGGATGTTTTGTTGGCTTCTAGTTTTAGGCAACTATGATAAAGCTGCTATGAACATTCTTGTACAAAGTGCTCATATATTTTCCTTTTGCTTGGATAAATAACTAGGAGTGGAATTGTGGGTCCTGTAGTAACTATATATTTAACTTAAATGGAACTGTCAAACTATTTTCCAAATGGTCATATCATGTTATTTTTCCACCAGCAATGTATGAAAGTTCTGCTTGTTTTTCATGGTTGCTAACACTTGGTATTGTTTGTCTTTTTATTTAGCCATTCTAATAGGTATAGAATAGTATCCTACTGTGGTTTTAATTTTGTATTTTCCTTTTGACTAATGACGTTAGCATCTTTTCCTGTTTATTGGCCATTCATATATCTTCCTTTTTGAAGTGTCTGTTAAAATATTCTGCCAACCTTTAAACGCTTAATTAAAGTTTTTAAATTGTCTGATTCCCTCTGAATATCTGGGACACGACCCATGAAAGCATCTCTCTTGATGGTGGTTCCAGTGTAAGAAGCTCCTGAGCCAAATTTAACTAAGATTTAATACTTGAGGTGACTGATGCAACACAGTGGGACAGAGAACAAAAGAGCAAACAATATTGAGAACTGAATCCAAAGAAAAGCTGAGACAGGAAAAAGAGAAAACACAACATAGTTGGCGGTCAGGATCAGGAGAGAATCAGGCTTTAAAAATTGGTTAAGGATAAATTTCAAAACAAGGACTGTGAACAATGAATGTAAGGTAAAGTTCTTTTATGTGGTACTGAGTGTTTTTATGGAGTCAGGCATGGATATTTACAGAAGTCAAAGAAGATTGGATGAATATGAAAATGTCACCTTCATAAGCTTTCATCTTGTTGGTTTGAGTTTAGTACTTTAATAGTATGTCAAGTCGTCACTGACTTCTTGTCCTAACCGAGAAAGCAGCCTCCAGTTAACAGAGCAAGAGATGGAGTTTAGAAAACGTGGCTTTTACCCTGATATGCTTGTGATTAACACATTGTAACCTTGCCAAAATACTTCATCTGTCTACATCTCAATTTCCCCAACAATCATATATAAGCAGCTTGATTTACAGAAGCTGTATCCCTAACCTTTTGCACAAGTAAGAGCAAACATGCAACAAAATACTTTGTATTAATACCATGAGCCCCAGAAATCTTCACAGAAACTCAAATGCTAAAGATTGCTCGCAGTCGTGCTGAATGTGTAGTCTAACCACAGAGAGGTTGTGCAAAATGCTTCCACTACAAAAATTAAATAATATGTATAAAGTGAAAGGTGCAACGTTCAAGAATCCCATCTGACACGCTTGCCTTCAGCACTGCCACATCAGGAAAGCAGGGGTGTGATCACAATGCTGGCTTCCTGGTGTTATTCCTTTGTTTTTTCTTCTACATCTTTGAATCACAGTCATGTCCGCCTTCCTCAGTCAGAGAAATCACAATGACTTAGGGAAGTTGAAGGAGATATGCTGAGAGCCTCCTTGCACATGTCTCTCAGCCGCCCTGGAGGAGTACATCAACATTCATCTCTGAACCTTTCTGAGGGAAGGCTTATCATAGGGTCCCTGTTTCAGCAAGCACATACGGAATGCCCACTCTGGACACTGCAACAGCAACAAGGCTTACCTTAGTTTTCTATTACATTATTTTCCTTTTAGGGGAAACATGCTAGTAGCATTGGCTGGCAGAAAAGTAGAAAGAGAGCAAGATCTCTACAATGTCTATCTCCCTTGATATTTTCACTGACGTGTCTGCAGAGAATTTTTTTATACCATAGATATTTTCCATTACAGATTAGGGAAAAAGGAAAAACCTAAGTTACTATCATTTTTATATAAAGTAGAAAACAAAAAACATATATCTTAAAACTTAAGGTTAAATAAAAGTATTTGCTTGTGCAATAACAAATAAACTGAAATAAAAATAGACAAGATGGAATGATAACTTCAAAAAACTAAACAACATAAAGGAATTAATTTTTGATACAATCAGCTCGGTGCTTTGCAATGACCTAGAGGGGTGGGATAGGGAGGGTGGGAGGAAGGCTCAAGAGGGAGGGGATATGAGGACATATGTATGCACATGGCTGATTCACTTTGCTGTACAACAGAAACTAACACAGTATTGTGAAGCAATTATACTCCAATAAAGATCTATTCAAAAGAAATTTTTCTACAGACAAGTCTTCAAATTTAATCAACTCCACCCCATAGGAAAAGGATAAAGAGCTATCATATGCAACTCAGAGAAGAGGAAACCCAAAAGGTTAACAAGAAAATGAAGAGATGTTCAAGTTCATTATTAAACAGAGATATGCAAATTTAAACCCCAGTGAAATTTAAGTCTAAATGCTACAGACTAGCAAAAATCATAAAGCAATAGGAAGTCAAGCCTTGATGGGAATTCGGTGATATCGGGCATAGTAGGCACTGTTGGTGTGTCAGCCACCCTGGAGAAGAGCACACTGGCAGTATCCAATCAAGTTAAATATTTTCCTGCGTATTTGTCCCATAGAATTCCAACAGATCTATAAGTGGGAAAGCATGACGATGTTCATTATAGTGTGACTGGTGGTGATGGGCAATAGAGGCGATCTGGATGTCCTTCCTTGGGCAAGTGGACAGATACAATATGGTGAACATTACAAAGTACTATGTAGTAGTTAGAATGAACACACCAGATAGAGTGGGGAAAAAAATGTGCAAACAAAAATGATAATAGCACAATAACATTTATGTGATTTTTTAATCATTAATGTATCCTCAATGTACACATTAAGAAAACTATAGATTTAAAACAATCAACATGTTCAAAAGAATAGATGTTATATATATTAAAATGATTGCCCTTAAAGAACAGCTATGTAAATGGGAAATAAAAATGAGAGTAAGTAAATAAATAAAACAAGAGAGGGGCCTTGTAGGACAAATGATGGTGGATAACTTAAGACCAAAAATGATAATCAAAGAGGGAGAGAGAGAGAGAGAGACAGAAACAGAGACAGAGAAAGAAAATGCTACTAGTACCAAAATAATTAACTACTGCCTCATTTTTGTCTCCATACCCTTTTCTGGGAAAGTAACAGGCTTCTAGAGCACAGGTAAACCAGAAATATTTTTTATAGGGAGACAAATTTTCTTTAGCGTATGAAGATAGAGTTTTGATCATATTACTCCTAAAATTTATCTTGCCACACTGTGACAAGCAACAGAGAGAAACAGATGTTATTGTAATAGCCAAGTTAGCCACCTTTAAAATAAGGCCCTTTATGCCACTGTTGGCAAACCAACTTAGAAAAGGTAGGGCTAGCCTAGAGCACATAGTAAACATAATACGCTTATGTTAACCCTCAGAAAGGATAGCACCCCCAATATCTTTACAACATAACAATCCTCTGGATTTATCGTTAGAAATATACTTTAAAAACTATGAAGATGTACCTTTACTTGTTTCTTTTAAAAAGTAAAATCAATCTCTGGAAATCTCTAAGAAAAATAATAACAATTGAACTCTACCTTAGAGGTGTATAGTTGAACTTGGGCTTGGAGGAAGAATTGAAATATTTCAAAACTCCTGTCTTCTATAAAGAATAATCTGTCCCTTTTATTGAATAACAGCCTGATGAATTTCAGTGGTCCAAGAAAGACAGAACGTGAAGGCACCGTGCCAGCTCCTACATTTAAAGTGGTGTTAACAGCTGCTGTGGGGAAAAATGGGATTCCATGATCAAATAGTTTGATAAACTGGGTTAAAAGGAGTTTCACATACATAAACTACAGGACTTGTCGATCCTATACTATGCCAATGTGCACTGTGAATATTCCAGATGTAAATAGGACCCAGAATTTCCTGATTTCTCTAACTATGGACACCGTTCAATATCGAGAACTTTGGGAGACTAGTGTTCTTTCACATATACATCAAGAAATGTTACTCTAGGTCAGGAATTACCATATCCAGTTGATCATCAAAATCACCTGGAGATATATGTAGATATATGTAGACAGCTATAGCTTTATAGATATATAAATACAGACTGCGGGTACCATCCAGACTCAGAATTTCTGGGGAAGATGAGGAAAGGAGCATAGGAAGTCCAGAAATTTGTGTTTTTAATAAACTCTCCGGGTAATTTTGTTAATTAACCCAATTGGAATATCATGCACAGATAAAGACTTAGGTATACAAGGCTTTTCAAAAGTCTTTGTGTAGTTTTAAGCTTTAATAATTTCAGAAGTATAATGCTATTAACTTAGAAAAAACATTCAAAAGGTCATTTAAATTTTTTAAATACTCATGTTTCTTGTTAAAATTTAACATAACCACTGTCTCATATTACACATTACTGTAGCCGATTTTCAAACTTTGCAAAAAAAATTACAAGGATTGCATTTGTAAACCTAGCCTTAACATCACTCAAAGAATGAGGTATTGAAACATATACAACAGTTCTGATGTCATCCCACAAGAGTGTAAGGGATAGAGATCAGGTTACCAAAGTGGCCAAGGAAAAGGACATTTTCTACCAGAAACTGTGGCAGTGGCACAAAAAAAGTTAAAAATTTACTTTTTATTGTTTTTACTTAAGTCATTACTTCAACAATCTGTTACTGTATCTGAAGTGTAACAGTATTAGATACTCATAATTATTTGAGGAATAAGAGGGCCCAAACTGTTTTCTACATTATCAAAGTAAATTTACATTCACTATAATTGCAATGTGTATTATACTTTTAAGAAAAGTAGCAATCCATGAACTGCACAATTGTAAGTCTTACATTAACAAGATTTTCATTTAACAAAAATGCCCATTCCTCAATCATTACAGGTAAATGATAAATTAAAATTCTCATTTAAATAAAGTTGCAGAGAGTAATATTTGTAGAGAGGTATTTGAATAAAACTGTTTAGTAATAAAAATTGTGGAGATGATTTTTTAAAAAGACCTCACTAAATCTTTACAGTGTAAATGCATGATATTCTTCTTATAATTGACTAGTAGTGAATGGAACGTATCAAAAAGAGGTACTTAGGGCTTCCCTGGTGGTGCAGTGGTTGAGAGTCTGCCTGCCAATGCGGGGTACATGGGTTTGGGCCCTGGTCTGGGAGGATCCCACATGCCGCGGAGCAACTGGGCCCGTGAGCCACAGCTACTGAGCCTGCGCGTCTGGAGCCTGTGCTCCGCAGCAAGAAAGGCCGCGATAGTGAGAGGCCCGCACACTGCAATGAAGAGTGGCGCCCACTTGCCGCAACTGGAGAAAGCCCTTGCACAGAGCCAACACAGTCAAAAAAATAAATAAATAAGTTTATATATTTAAAAAAAGAGGTACTTAAAGACTAAAGTGTATTTCAGGAGGACCAATCCAAAGTGTATGGACTATGCATCTACTTACAAGGAGACACCTGAGGAGTATCAAAATCTGTGGAGGATGCAAGATGCAATAGAAAGAGGAAAAAATTAGAGCTTGTTTGATTAGGTCTCATGAACTATGCTGACATACATAGGTCAGTTTACCTATTTACCTATATTACCAATATCAGAGGCCTCACTTGTAAAAGCAAGGTCAGCCTCTCTATCCAAGCTGTTGTAGGATTACAGAGACTACTCATTCATTTATTCATTAATAACTATATTTAGATACCATTAAACCCTGGTGGTGATAAGAAAAGGAGATAGAGTCATGTGAGAAAGTGACTCTGTGTGTGTGTACATATGGTTGAGTAGACAAGGAAGTCCAAGATATGTGAGCCGAAATAATACATGGGAAAGCAGTTGGTATACATACTAAGCACTCAAAAAGTTTATGTATATTGTCTTCACAAATGTCCCAATTTTGTCCCCAAATATCTTTCACAAATAGCTAGACATGATGATAAAAAATCTCATCCAATTTTGGCATAAACACCTGCTTTTCAAAAAGCTTTACTAAAATTCAGATTAGAAAATACTGTAAAGGAGAGGGTGAAAGAAGGAACTAACAGTTTCAGAGAACACACTATTACTTTAAATTCTGAAAACAATCCAGTGAGGTTGGTACTGTTAATACTCCCATTTTAGAACTGAGGAAATTGAAGCTCAAAGAAGTTAAATGATTTTCCTAAAGTTGTATAGCTAATATGTAATGATACTGAAGTTTGAACATGCACGTATCTAACTCCAAAGTCTTTTCTTTGCCAACATTATCACCAGAGATGGAATTACCGTGAAGAAATGATATTTAAGCTTCTGGGCCTCATAACCACATGAGATTTTTGCAACACCCTCAGGAGGACCTTTAGCAACGTGGATAAAGAACGTAATAAATTCACACTGATGAAATAAATTGAAGATGACACAAACAGATGGAAAGATACACAGTATTCTTGGATTGGAAGAATTTATATTGTTAAAATGACCATAATACCTAAGGCAATCTATAGACTCAGTGTAATCCCTATCAAACTACCAATGGCATTTTTTGCAAAACGAGAACAAATAATTTTAAAATTTGTATGGAAACATGAAAGACCCTGAATAGCCAAAACAATCTTGAGAAAGAAGATCGAGGAATCAGGCTCCCTGACTCTAGACTATACTACAAAGCTACAGTTATCAAAACAGTATGATACTGACACAAAAACAGAAATATAGGTCAATGGAACAGGATAGAAAGTCCAGAAATAAACCCAGGCATCTATGGTCAATTACTCTATGACAAAGGAGGCAAGACTATACAATGGAAAAAAGACAGTCTCTTCAATAAATGTTGCCAGGAAAACTGGACAGCTATGCATAAAAGAATGAAATTAAAACATACGGGGCTTCCCTGGTGGCTCAGTGGTTGAGAGTCCGCCTGCCGACGCAGGGTACACGGGTTCATGCCCTGGTCCAGGAAGATCTCACATGCCGTGGAGCGGCTGGGCCCGTGAGCCATGGCCGCTGAGCCTGCGCATCCAGAACGTGTGCTCCACAACGGGAGAGGCCACAACAGTGAGAGGTCCGTGTACTGCAAAAAAAAAAAAAAAAAATTCTCTAACACCATATACAAAAATAAACTCAAAATGGATTAAAGACCTAAATGTAAGACTGGAAACCATAAAACTCTTAGAAGAAAACATAGGTAGAGCACTCTTTGACATAAATCGTAGCAATATGTTTTTTTGGATTTGCCTCCTAAAGCAAAGGAAATAAAAGCAAAAATAAATAAATGGGACCTAATTAAACTTAAAAGCTTTTGCATAGCAAAGGAAATCATCAACAAAATGAAAAGACAACCTAGTGAAAGAGAGAAAATATTTGCCAATGATATGACTGATAAGGGGTTAATATCCAACATACATTTACAGTTCATACAACCCAACATCAAAAAAATCACCTGATTACAAAATGGACAGAAGAACTGAATAGACATTTTTCCAAAGAGGAAATGCAGATGGCCAACTGGCATATGAAAAGATGCTCAACATCGTTAATCATCAGGGAAGTGCAAATCAAAACTACAATGAGAAAGCACCTTACACCTGTCAGAATGGCTATCATCAAAAAGACACATGATAATAAATGCTGGTGAGGATGTGGAGAAAAGGGAATCCTGGGACACTGTTAGTAGGAATGTAAATTGGTGCTGCCACTGTGGACAACAGTACAGTGGTTCCTCCAAAAACTAAAAACAGAACTACCATATGACCCAGCAATTCCACTCCTGGGTATGTATCCCCAAAAAACAAAAGCACTAATTCAAAAAGATACATACACTCCAGGTTCATAGTAGCATTATTTACAATTGCCAAGATATGGAAGGAACTTAGGTGTCCATCAACAGATGAACGGATAAAGAAGATGTGGTATATAAATACAATGGAATACTACTCAGCCATAAAAAAGAATAAAATTTTTTCATTTGCAACAAATGAGTCAGATAGAGGAAGACAAGTACTGTATGATATCACTTATATTTGGAACCAAAAAAATACAAACAAACTAATGAATATAACAAAAAGCAGCAGACTCACAGATACAGAAAACAAACTAGTGGTTACCAGTGGAGAGAGGGAAGGGAGGACGGGCAAAAAGGGGCAGGAGATTAAGAGGTACAAACTATTAGATACAGAATAAGCTACAAGTATATATTGTACAGCACAGGGAATACAGTTTTAATTCAATATTTTATAATACTATAACTGGAGTATAACATTTAAAATTGTGAATCACTATATTGAACACCTGTAACTTATATAATATTGTACATCAACTCTACTACAATTTAAAAATTTTAAGAAGAAAAAAAAGAATGTCATCAACGCAAAGAGATTTAACATTGGTCACTGCACTAGAAAATTTCACACATCTGGAATATTACTCAGCCATAAAAAGGAATGAAATTGGGTCATTTGTAGAGACGTGGATGGATCTAGAGACTGTCATACAGAGTGAAGTAAGTCAGAAAGAGAAAAACAAATATCGTATATTAACACATATATGTGGAACCTAGAAAAATGGTACAGATGAACCAGTTTGCAGGGCAGAAGTTAAGACACACATGTAGAGAACAAACATATGGACACCAAGGGGGGAAAGCGGTGGGGTGGTGGTGGTGGTGTGATGAATTGGGCGATTGGGATTGACATGTATACAATGATGTGTATAAAATTGATGACTAATAAGGACCTGCTGTATAAAAAAATTAATTAAATTTAAAAAAAGAAAAGAAAATTTCACACATCTGAAATTCTACTGCTCACTCATGAAAGAAATTTGATAGAGGTTTTCTCAAATTTAACAACCTTAAACATTTATTTCAGATTACCAATAACATGGTGTGAAGTGGAAAGAAACTTTAACTATCAATAATAAAAAATTTTATATGCCAGAGAAAAGACAAAATTATCTTTCCATTTAGTCTATAGAAATCGATATTATAATATTGCTCAGTCATATGAAGAGGCAATCCAAAAATATGCAGCCAAATGTGTGGGGAAAAGGTATAAATGTGTGGCAGTCAATTAAAATATTATACTATTTTCTAGATTTTCAAATTTTGAAATTTGTTAGACTTTTGCTCATTTTAAATAAATGTTTCCCTTTGTACCTAATTTTGTATTCTGTTTCTAAAAAGGGGCCCCTCAGATTGCATAAACTTCCAGCCTTAAAACCTAGACCTATGAAGTCCCCAGGTTCTTGGCAAAAGATAGGTCCACAGGGAAACAACCCAGCGGATGGCCAGGTATGTGGCGGATGAAAAGATACTCTTGCTCCCAGAGACTGCAGGTCTGAGAGGAATTGGGAAATGAGTGATTCCCATAAGCCAGAGAAGAGCAGAAGAAAAGAAGCCACCTTGGGAGGGAGCACTTATCAGGGGACAACGGGTCATGAGATGGGAAGTGATCAAGTACAAAAACTACACCGCACAGTCTTTCTCTTTGGTGCCATCTATATTCCATGGTCTTTGCTGCTTTGGTCATGTTCTAGAGATCTTAAGTATCTCATCTTTATCTGGTCAAATATTTCATTTACATACTTTTCAAGAAACTGATTTACATTAACCTGAATACTTAATTTAGGGATGATCACAGAGAATCCAAAACAAAAAAGAATCTTAGGAATCCTACAGAACTGCCTTAATTTTACAAAGAGGAAACTTGACTTACTCAAGACCACACAGCTCACTGGAGACAAGAGTTCAATCAATCAAGTAATCAAATATAACTGAATATTTCTTCTGTGTTTAAGGCACTGAGAGAAGTAGAAAAAATATGAAGAACCAGCCTCATATGTTTAATATTTAAGGTGAAAATATAGTGTTTAGGACCATTATTGATATACATAACACTAGATATATATGTGCACACAAGTATAATACATATACATATTCCCTACACATACATGTGCACATATATATAGCTAGTATTGTGTATTGTACATATAGGCTAGTGTATAGTTAGTTATCTTAGAGCAATGAAATGAAAATGCTATAAAAATATAAATGAAAAAGGCTTCATTAAATATCAATGTAAGAATATTTTATCATGCGTCAGAGAGTGCTAGGGTATTGATGTACTCAGTAATTTTAACATTAGTATTAATAGGAAAAGTAAAATATATTTTTCTGACTGCCTATGCAAGCAAACAAAATTCAAATACGATAGAATTGAATCATCTATTAACTGTTCATAGTTTCTATTTTTTTATAATTTAAATGAATGTTATACTTCTTTTTAAAATCAAATGATTTTAAATAAATGTCTATTACTCTGTAAATTGTCTCTGCCTTTACAACAACTCAAATTAGTTCTGTCTTTAACTGGACTCATGAGAGCAATGTTCCATCAAGTTAATCCACCAAAAAACAAACTTCAAAACTCTAAAGAGATCTGTCTTCCCTAATCTAAATTAAAACACTGAAAAGGACAGATTAAAACATGAAAGAGGTCATGGAAATTTCAAAATAATTCCATTCCACATTACCTCCTGTCCCCTACCTCTGTCCCACCCCACCAAAAAAGACTTTAAAATGAGTGTTGAAATACGGCCCAGAGTACATTAGCCTTCTAGTAATATCACAGCTGTCTGAAAGCTCAGGGGAAAAACTCCAAGCAGGATTATGCTTTCTTCCTTTTTTGTTGTTGTTGTGTTTCATGCTGTTCATTTGGGGGTTTCTGAAAACAGAAGAAGGAACAGACAGCTGGATGGACAGACAGACAAATGCTTGAAGCCAGATTATTAGTAGCTTAAGTATTAATCTTTTAAGTGTATTGCCAAACATCCCACAAAGAGATCTGAAATAGCTCCTGAATGATAAAAGCTGAGGTGATGTGGTAATGGCACACCTCAAACTGTTTTTCTGACCCAAAACTTTAAAATGTTACTTTCATCTTGTTAAAAGGTGCTTAAAGTATAGTAAGTTTTGGAGTCTTCCTTTATTGGATGTGTCCCCACTGCCTTTTTCAACTGTCACTTGAATTACTCGAATTTTTTTAAATAATGGAAAAATATTACCTCCACAATTCATGTTGTGTCAATATAAAAACTTTAGTAATCCACCGGAATTAGAATAAATAAAACCATTTCAACTGTATTTTTCCTTGCTTTACAAACCAGATGACAGACAAAAGTGTGACTATGTAAACTATTCCAGTTAGGCTTATTGACCTATGCCATTAAGATTTCAAGACAAGGAACTCTCGACAGAATAATAAATTTCAGTTCAAAACTGGACTAATAAAAAGTTCCATATGAATATTAACACATTAACAGAGCAGAACAAATACGTTTGCCAAAAATCTCATTGGGGAAATAGATATAATGATTATTTTTATTGGTGTAAAAATAGAAACAACAAAAAATGATAATGATTTAGATCTTGGAAAGCATAAAAAAATTTGTGTGTTTCTTTTGACAAACAAAGCAGAAACCACAAAACCATTTATATACCGCACTCTCTTCTTATCTTTACTCCTTTCATTGCATTTCTTTCTGCATTGGCGGGGGGGAATGACGGGAGCGTTGAAAAAATGGAGCCTAAAAGTATTTAACTAATATATATTTATTGTAATCAATTCAGAAAACATAAATGCATACATTAAAAAAAAACACACTCATCCCCTACCCCACTTCTGGAATGTTAATATATATTCTTTTTGTTTTCTATGCTTATACAATATATATGTAGTTATATACATATACACCTTAACTTTCAAGTATTTTTAAACTTACTCAAGAAATGGTAAGAGAGCCGAAACACTAGAGAGACTAAATATCTTTCGTCCAAAATACATTTTTGTTAGCTCCAACCTGAGGTATACAGAAGGTATACAAGGTATACAGCTTTATACAAAGTATACAGTTCTACATTCTTCTAGGCAACTTCTACAGAAATGAGATTAGAATACCTTGCCAAGTAAAAACAATCATGGAAGCCACTAAACCAGAAAACCTAAAAAAAAAAAAAAAAAAATCAGGGAAGATAAAGTTTACTAATATCCCTAACCATTAAGGACTCAGATAAGCTTGTACTGTAAAATTTTCCAAAACAATGCCAGTAATACCCGTTTGCAGCTTGTCACAAGGGCGCATTATGAATTTCAGCACACATTTTTTTCTTTTGCTTCTTGTTTCAAAAATGACTCTCCTTTAAGATCTTAGCAATGCTTTAATTTGAAACAAGTTCCTCCAATATTGATGCTTTTATGAACAATGAAGTGTTCTGTTCATGTTACAAGTTCTCAACTATTGGTGGTTTTGTCTTTACTTACATCAAAAACCTGAGTGTGATGTAATTTAACAATTGCCATATTACTGGTCTGTGTATCACTGATGTATCAACTGTTGTAGCTAGGTTTCCTAGTGTCTTTGAGTGATTTAGATCGGATTTATATTGTTTCAAAAGATAAATGCTAATTGCGGAAACTCATCGTCAGTGTGGTTGTACAAGGCTGAATGATTCACTGAGATCCTAAATCTCTGACAGCCAGTGCTGTGCTGGTCAATGGTTAACAACCAGCTCTCTGGGGTAGGGAGAAGCCCAGCCCTGATTTGTAGTATTTTCCTATTTCCAGGGAGTAAATATTCCCACTAGGGCCAATTTCAAGATACTGAAAAAGGTCACTAACTTCAGAGTTGGGAAGGGATGTGCACAACCAGCTCTTGAGAGCATCTACGAGCCACTTCATAGCAATCTTGAATAGATAACTTTGAAATTCAGTGACACGCCAACTTTTCAGTCCAAATAGCCACAATCATGACTACCAAAAAACTCAAAAGCACTCCAGTTGTCACCCTTTCTTTTCCTCTTCCCAACATTTCTTCCTCTTTGGAAAACTGAGTCTAATTATCTGCTGAGCTTTTGATCTTAAACCTCTTTCCCTGAACCCAGGATATTAAGGACCCCAATTCTCCCTCTTCCCTTTGCACATCTTGACAACACCATGATCTGAAAAAAAAAAAAAAAAAGGAAAGGAAAGGAAAAGGCAACTTCCCTGGTTGTTCTTTAGGCCCAGAGCAGTAGCTGCTGTTATTTCCTAGCACCAGGACTAGAGTCAAGAGGAAGGTAAATAACTATAACTATTCCATAAGGTACATTTCAACATGCAAGGCTGTGGTGATTTCAAAGCCTCCTATCAAAGTTCTTATCCACCTCTTCACCCATAGGGTCACCATGAATGGTTTCACATGGGAAGTGCACAGCCAAGTGCCTAGCACAGGGAAGGGATGGATATGTGTTTGTTGAATAAGTAAATGAATATTCACTCCTCCCTCCATCTTGTGATACCCTTTTATGAACAGTCTCTTAGAAGGAAGTGTCTATAATATAACTGTACCTCCATAGTGTATCCTCAGCTATTATACAATATGAGTAATATGAAGGCCATTTATGGAAGGGAATGCTATGAAAGTGTTTCTGAATTTATCAAGGGAAGAATTAAGTTGCTAAACTGAAGGTAAGGGAAAATACTATATTCCTAAAATTGTCCAAAATCATTGCTGTCTGTACTGTCACTATTGCTCCAAACTTCCGGGCCCAGATTCACTGTGGAGAACATGCCTATACTCCAGGAGGCCAGGTGAGGTGAGCATCTGAAAAATGGTAATAGAAGAAAGCACCTGGCTTAGAATTGCACTCAAGTACTTTTTTTTTTTTCTAACTTTCTACTCTCCCAACACTTCCCCTGCTTTTCTTCTCTTCACCAGCACTATAATCATGTTACCACTGAAATAAATAATCTCTACTAGGAAACTTGCTCCAGTTGGGAAGCCAACAACCAGCCTCATATTTTCATGGGTTTCGATATTATACTTGTAGATCTCTTCTTCCTTGAGTTCATGTGGAAAATAAGGAGATTTTTGAGGAGGGGGAAATTCTATGATTTCATGTGTTTTATTAAAGATGTACAAAAGTGTTCCAAATTGTATCCTTTTATTTTGCAAGCAGCATTACAATTATTATTTTCTACCACCTTCTTTGGAAATATACTGATTTAATCTACATTACAAATTAATGTAATTAATTTGTCTCTGATTAGCTAATCTGACCCTTAGCCCAGAGATTTATATACCTGAATACATGCTAAAGGAACTCTACTGAATTAACAAATGAGTGAATGAATAAATGGATCTTATACGATCAAAATCACTATTCTAGAATCTAAATGCACTTTGATATCCAATCTAATTGAAAAAATGTTCACTTAGAACCCATCTTATTGCCATCTTGAAAACTGACTACATTTGACATAATTTCATTCAACTCTGAATCTTGTTAGCCAGAAAATATAATGCTATTTTTCAGCCACTAAACCAAATCTTTATGAACTTTGCTGTTGTAGCTGTTATGAGAGTAGGATTAAATTTTTTCTTCCCTGATGAGCTTTTCTAAGTAAAGTTTTGAAGTCTTGATCTGTTTTTACCATTGTGCCTTATTTTAATTCAGTGGCTTCCTTCAGAATCGAAAGTTTCAAACATACTGGAGAAGGCAGAAGCTCCTCCATTGTTCCTACAACTATTGTTAAGTTTGCCCAAATCCCAAATAGCCTGTAGAGGTCCTTCCAATCCCACAACTATAAACACAGGCAACATCTCATTAAAGAAGCAATGAAATCCTTAACAATTTACAGGGAAAGAGAAAACTACAGCCTTCCTAGATAATAGGAGTTGCATTTCAAAAATCTTCCTTCCTATTGGTTCCAGAAATTAGTTTCTCAATATAAGAAAACAAACACAGGACTTCCCTGGTGGCACAGTGGTTAAGAATCTGCCTGCCAATGCAGGGGACATGGGTTCAAACCCTGGTCCGGGAAGATCCCACAAGCCGCGGAGCAAATAAGGCCATGCGCCACAACTACTGAGCCTGAGCTCTAGAGCCCGCGAGCCACAACTACTGAAGCCCGTGCACCTAGAGCTCCTGCTCCACAGCAAGAGAAGCCACCGCAATGAGAGGCCCGCACACCGCAATGAAGAGTAGCCCCCGCTCACCACAGGTAGAGAAAGCCCGCGTGCAGCAACGAAGACCCAACGCAGCCAAAAATAAAATATAAATAAATTTATTTTTAAAAAAAGAAAACAAATGCAACTAAACTCAATTTTACTTTTCAAGTGTTTGGTTATACACGAATCTATGACTTGTAGTACCTTCAAGATTTCTTCCTTCTTTCCTTCCTTCAGTACACACTGACCAACTATTATATCCAGCAATTGAAAATTAATATCTGGATAGAAGATAAATTTCTACTGATTAATTTGCAATACTGTTTTGCTATGTTCAAAAAATAATACCACAGAAACTTGTGTTCTTCAAGTGGGCACTTATTCAGTATCCACTATTGAGTTTTTAGGCTTTGTCTTCGATTTTAGATATATTTTAGTAGTATTGGTGCTCTCAGAAAACTGGTTGGCTCACAGTTCAACCTGTCTGCAGAATGCTCAGTGGAGAAATAATAGAGCTTAACTCACTTAACCCAACTGGTGTCAGCTAGTCCTGATGACAAGAGTGCCAGCAGGGTGGGGCAAACTTACAGTCAGATTAATAAAATGTTTAATCCTCTACTTCCCCAATATTAATATAATGCAACAGTTTCTCTTTCCACAGAGTACAATTAATAATCACTTCTCATTTGAGCAGCTAAGACACAACACTACTATTAGGCAGTGTTTCTCCAACAGCTGAGTCATCCCTTTCAATTTGGTGTCAATTAGGCTAATTAGTGGTTAGCTGCTCAGACTGCCCTTCAGTCATTTGGAAGTAGCTTTCCACACAAATGCCAGGCACTCACTCTATGATTTTCTCACATACTGATGATCTATGTCTTGGCTGCTAAGACAGAAGCTATAAGCGAAAAAGGTAGCATTTGATTGGCTCAGCACTTGCCTGCCCACTGTCACAAAACAGAGCTTTTTTTTTGGCCACCCACTAGTTTTATGGTCTCTTGTCAGCCACAGCAGTTGGGGCGCAATTTTTTGGCCACTGATATAACTCAATCGTGGTACCTTTTCATCTCACCAGCTAGGTGGTCGGGTGTGCTTCCCCCTGAAGGCATATGTACCTGTTAAAACACTATTTCTTTTGGCTCTGGTTCTAAACCCAGGCAAAGGGGATTAGAAACCTGGCTTTTAATTGTGCTTGCCTTTTTCTTTTGCAAATGGCAATCATTCTGTAGCACCTTTTGTGACATGAAAATGAACACTGGATTAAAGCATATTTTTGATTCCTCACCAAGCATTCTAGTCAGTCAGGCACCGGCTATGCTTAGCGGGCAGTTCAGCTTTGGCAGCAGGCAAACATTGAGCAATTTCAAAGCAAACCTGGTTTCGAACAAGTTTACGGAGATAATTCAAAGAATTATTTAGCATTGTTCATTTAGTTATCAAATAAAATCTTGAAAATTTTGACAGACTGATTTCCTTCATGGGATTTTAATAATCATAATACACAAAGAGTCTGCATAAACTGTAGAAAAACATAAAGTAGATTGTTCTACAAATTAAATCTTCATGTGAAGAATATATTTTCAAAACTAAGGTTGTGTTATGACTTTTAAAAAATGTTATATATACTGACATATCCTTTAGTAAGCCTCATGAGAAAATTTCCTTTTAAATAGGACACAATTATTTCCTATCTAGAAGTTTAGATGTTTAAGAAAAGTTACCTTATTCAATTGAATTAGATATGTTATCAAGTTTTTGATTCTAAGAAATTGAGTCCTATGTAATAAGATTATATATGAATATATTTTTGAATATGGTAATTCAAAAATTTCCAGGAATCAATATAAAATTAGAGAATTTGCCTATTAAATATTTATAATGACATAATAATATATTTGAGTAATGAATGTCATGTTAGATTTTATGTAAAAAATCTTCAAAATACATCACTGACATGAAAAATTACATGTAGTTTAAGCCTCTCTGTGATGCAAGTTAAATTTAATCTATACTTTCACTTTATAAATGATACATTTTTATTTACATGTTTAGAGTCTCTATAATGTGTAAAGTATATGTATATATTTTATAGGGTTCAGATATATATAAAATTTTTAAATGCACATCTGAATTTACATTATATAAACAAATTAAAAGAAGTTGAAGACACTCAGGTATTTAAAAATGTGGCATCAATCATAGCCACAGAGAAATGTGACCAGCAAAACTTGATAAATAAAAATATCCATTTTGATTAAAATTGGCTCAAAAAATTATATAACAATAATCTAAACCACCACATAAGTTTTTAAATTTTCTAAAATATACTTTTGATAATTTTCATTTTTAAAATTAATCATCTGAAGACATAAATACTGCATGATTTTTTACACTAGCACTATACATACTTGAAAATAGTCAAATATTTGTGCTCTATAAGTTGAACTCATATAAAATAGGCATAGATAGAATAGGTATAGGTTTGAACAGGTAAAGCCAGATGGAAATATCTCTGCATAAATAGCAAATTATGGATCAGAAACTTGTAAGTTTTCTTATGATTTGCCTACTTATTGATTATCAGTAAGACTCAATCTTAGATTTTTTTTTCCCCTTAAATACGAAATGATACTTTGAAGAAATTTTTCTTAAGCAATAAGGTTTACATTAGACCCTGTAGTATGTGGAACAAATTTTTAAAATATGTTCTACATAGAAAGTAAATTAACTTCTAAAACATGGAAACTAGGGAGGAAAAATAATTTATAGTATTCTGCTATTTACTCTGCTAATATATTTTAAAGCTCCAAAATTTTCTCTTTCACACTGTTTCAATACCAGGCAATTCATGCCTCCAAACTGAGGACCTCACCAATGAAAACAATCCAAAAACAGTACAGTAAAATCTGAAAAACATAGTCTCTTTTCTACATAACTTGCAAATTTTTTCCACATAACTCATTTCATTACTTGTTCAGTAAATGTTTCATACCAATAATACCGCAATTTGCCATCATAGACATCAATGTGAAAAATGACATCCTTAAGAATTCATACCATCCAAATAGATTTCAAAATATAAAACAGTGAGAGCAAATGATGAAATAACATCAGGTCTGAGAAAAGAGGGCAGAATAAAATAGGAAAATTACAATTTACAAATCAGACTAGGGATTTCAGTTACAGAAAGAATAATGCTTAAGGATATGTATCTGTAATAAAGAATATGGATTTTTGCAATTTTTTAAAAAATTTCAACATAGTTCTGTTTTTCACCATTCATTTATTTCTTTTGCATGAAAAGGTGTAACTTGTACTGTCCAATATGGTAGCCTCTGACCATATGTGGCTATTGAGCATTTCAAATGTAGCTAGCCCAAAATGAGATGTGCTTTAAAGGCAAAATACACACTGGATTTCAAAGATTTAGTACAAAAAATATAAAATATATCCTAAAACCTTTTATATAGATTACATGTTGAAATGATAATATTTTGGATATATCAGGTTAAATAATATATTAGTAAAAGTTATTTCACGTGTTTCTTTTTACTTTTTTTAAACGGTCACTAGAAAATGTAAAATTATATTTCTTGCATTATATTTCTACAGAACAGCACTTGTGTAGACTGCGTATACATGGCACTAAATAATCAGTCATTTCACTCAAAATTTTAACGTGACTTGCTTTTTTCTGAAGTGCCTGAGAGACACCCTAAGCAAGCTAGTTTGCCTATTTCGACTAACATGACCAAAATTAGCCAAAAGAAAAGCAAAAGGGAAGTAAATCCACAAGCAGTAAAACAAAAAAACACAAAACATGGAAAGATCCATAAAAGTAAGTACACTGAACAATTTTCTACTGGTGAAGTCATTCAAATAGCCAAACCATTTGTGCTTTTTGATGCAGCTTCAGTTTTTTTATCCAGCTCCATCAGATTCATCCCACTAGGGAACATTTTACATTCCTGTTACCCTTCCATATATAGTGGCCATGTATTATTCTAAGCAATTGCTAGATTAAAATTAAAAGCATAAGACTGATAATGTACACTAGGCTTATACATACAAAATACCTCTATAAAACATACAAGTTCAACTACAAATTAATTATTTTTTTAAAAAATAATACATTCATTCCATCAACAATCAGTAACATGGTTATTTTATTAGCAAGTATGTTTGAGTATTATTATATCAAAACAGATATTTGAAAGCTGAAAATTTTAATCAATCAGTTGTCTTATACAGTATTGTACAATCAAAGTCAATAGAGTGGCCATACCCAAAGAACCGATTGAAACCAACTTTGATATTAAATAACATGGGAAAAGAAATGGCAACTAGAACTGAAAAGCCTCACAGCTACATCAGAAATAAAACAAAATTATATTGCCTACACTAAGCTTCCATTTTATAGCATGCCTCCTACTCTCATACTGTTTCCAGTAGATTTGTCACTTAAAGTTCCATTCACATGGAATTTGATGAAATCCCCAGCAGACCACAAGATTGGTAAACCTGTTCTAACTGCTCTTACAATATCATGGAAGAGAGCTTGAATTACCAATCCACCAGAGAATGCTAATGTAATTATGAGTGTTTACTTACACCATGTGTTTCTCACTGAGCCTCCCCCGCTGTGTCAGGATAAACCAAAGGGAGCTAATGTTTTATAGATGGTAAGACTCTGTTTGTTTTCAGTAGGGCTAAGTCTCCCAAAGCACTCAGACACACTAATTAAAGTAAACTGCAGAGGCCCATAATAAAATATATGTGTTTGGAGACTGTGAGATGAACCCTACTGGCTTATTAAAAGTCAAAAGAAAAATATACATTATTTATGACTTCAAAGGGACACATTGTGAGCTCTAGTTTATTTAAAGGATTAACAAAGCAGTGGTTATTGGTGACCATCTGAATGGTTCTTCTTTCACAGTTCATTAGTTCTGTCATATATGTGAAAAGGCATCATTTGGGTTCAAACCAAATATTATTAATCAAATAAATTACAGAGGGTACACCAACATTATTAAATAGAATCTTTGTGAAAATAGCTGCTAATAAATCTAGTACTTACTTTTCAACAGTTGCCTAGTTGAAACAGTGTGATTTAAGTTTTCAAAATGCGTTATAAGTATTAAATAATACATTCTTCATAAATCTGGCTATCCCCAAACTAGGAAGCTGAGGAATATAATTACAAAACAAGTTGCTTCATGACTATCTATTTTCACAAGTTATTCTGTAGTCCCTTAATCTGGAAACCTGGAAACTTCACAAGGAAGTCCACTTTCCCATTTTCAACACAGACTACAACAGAAGGAAAAGTAATGGCACATGAAAATCAAAGCCTTTTTCCATCTTATATTACTTTGAATTAAGAATCTTTGAATTCTAAATCAATCCACATTATTCAATCAAAGGACATTGTTTACACTTAGCTTAAGTATGAACATAGGATGATCAAGACAAATCAATATTGCTGCATTTGTTCACCAGTATGTGAATAATTGCAAAGCTAACCATTATTAATAGTTTCTATCGATGAAAATTTCATATTATTTAACTGATTATATCATGCATCTGAAGATTCCATATAAATAAAATCTTGCAAGCATTTCAGGGTATGATCCTAAAAGAATTTATTTCTCATATTGTTCTAGTCACCTTGAGATTTACCTAAGTTTACACTTTAAAAGGAAATATTGTCCCCTCAAAATAAGATATCTCTTCTGGACTGTCTTGAAAACAGAGGTCCCCTTAGTTTTCTCAAGATGGAAGCTATGATATATACGGTGATCTGATATTGCCTCCTGGTTGTTTTATTAGGGCTTTTGATGTCATTTTTTCTTTATTCTCCTTTTCTCTCCTCCTTCCTCCTCGCTCCTACCTGCACTTTCTCTCTCTCCATTTGGTTATTTGTTTCCATCTGAAATTTGCCCACAGTCATTTATCATCACAAGCTTAGGTAAAGAATACAATAAAACCCAGGGTTATAAGACGACATTTTTGAATATCATGGGTTACACTTCCAGGTAGTGAGTTTAAATTGTTGAGTTAAGAACCAATGATAGAATATTTATATTTTATTTTCTTTATAAATTCACTTTAATACCTCTCTATTCTGCCCTTCGTTAAGCAGAAAAAGACAAAAACCTAATTTGAATCAATTCAGGCTTACCCAAACAGTACTTATTCAAAATCATTTTTATTTCTATAATTTGTATAGCTTCACCTCAACACAGATATTTATATAACCTTAATATTTTAGACTTCTGAATCTGTTGGTAACAAAATTTATATTTTATAATTTTAATATTCTAGAAAATATTAGTGGTGGAAAGAGTATATTATTCCCACTTGGTTGTGAGATATTTCCCTAAATGCACATTACAAAGGGAAAATAATAAACAAAATTTATTGGACTAAGGGCTACTTATAGTATTTTTCTTTTATCTACTTCTTTTTTTTCTCTTGCCCAGTAGGTTTCTTGTCTATTTTCCTGTAATGCTAAATTTAAAAGCTTCTTTTTACCTTCACAATTCTGGAACTGTGGTGCTTTTATGCCTTTTTTTCTTAAAAAGATGCTCTATAGGCATATCCTATATCATTTCGAGAGCATCACATGATGATTCAGTAAGCAAAATTAAACAAACAAATGAAACCCTATCATTAAGAAACCCACATCTTCTTTAAAATTTATGCTCCTTTGAGCAGTAACAAGAGTTTGGGTGTAATTTGACCATGTATGTGTAAACTCAAACAGGTGCCTTAGTTTTAGTTCTTTGGGCCAAATACTCTTAGCTCCATTTTAATTATCTCTGCTTTACCAAATCAAGGTGTCCTTATTTCAGCATCAGATTGAAAGTATTTTACACACACAATAAAGGTCTTCCATTTTCAAATTAAATTTTGGTTGAAAAGAAGATAAAGTATAGCTACATTTCATTAGCACTTTCTGTGAGGTAGATCTGTTACCTCCATTTTATAGATAAGAACAGTGAGATTCAGAGAAACAGGGTTTTTTTAACTGTCATACTACTAGTAAGCAGTGAAGGCTTGATTTTAATACTAGCCCAACCCTGTCTGAATCTAGAGTTGAGAGCTTAACCACTCTGATAAATTTCCTCTCTAGTATTAGAAAACTACCGTCAATCTACAAAGCCAGACTTTCAAGCCTCTGATTACAGTAATCAATGGATTGTACCTCCAAAAATTAAGTTGAAAATATTCATCATAGCTCAAAGTATTTCACTAAAGTATTTCCATTCCCTTTACTAAAGAAATAAATAAAATTATCTTAAAAACCAGATACTTGACACAAAGAGATAAAATCTCTGGCCACAGCATTCCTTAGAACTTTCATTATCTTCACATTGTGTGCTTTTTAATTCTACCTTTGTAAGAACTTTGTTGTGGAATTTATATAAACTTATATTCACTAAAGAAATATCCATGTTTGGATCCAAAATTTTGATATTATCAATATTTGTTTCTGTCTCCCCCACCAAAACTGCAACTTTCAGATGGTATAAATTGTCTGACCCATGCTCAAAGCCAAGTATCACACCGTGAGATTCCAGTGTGCATTCAAAAAATGTTTATTGAACTAACTCTTACTACTTTGTAGCACCTATAACTAATTCCACAGTTCTAAATACATGGATGGATTTATAAAATATACATTAGAAAAATGATGACCTCTTTATAAAATGAAGATGGACATGTTACTCAAAATATGACAATAAAAAATTATTTTAAGGCTTCAAAACTTAAAACAGGGTGGACAAAGTAAATCTCCTAGATTCAAAACTAAATGCATGGTTTTTGTTAATGTACTTAATCTAATCTAACGTCTATTCAACTTTGAAAACAGCAGCAGGAAATAGAGGAAAATGCCCAATTATTCTCTGGTCTAGAACAATCTTAGAAACCATTTTTAATTTAAAACCCCAAATCTAAAGGTTCAGGCATTTATTTTATTCTATATATATTTATTTAGAAATGAATTAACATTGTCAGAGATTTATAAAAACTATTTTTTTCAAGTTTACAATTTTATATAGAGGCTGAGATTCAAACAGTAAAAAGGTAAATAAAAGTGAAGTAAGAGTTTTTCTGCCATCCAACTTATCCCAATTTGTATAATTATGATTGATAACTCACACATGAAACTGTAAGGTTCCTTAGGACAGAGATCATGCCTACTTTTCCTCTTTATTTTATCCCTATTGACAAAGACAGTATCTAGAAAACATGCACATTAAGCAAATATGTGCTAAATGTTTATCATTGAATTGTAAATATATTAAGTCCTGGAGGGTTTCAGAGGGGGAAAGACTGCTTCCAGCTGGAGTAATTGTGGGAGACTGTGTAAAGGAAATAGCTCTTGAGTTGATCTTGAAGAATGAGCTAGTATTTCAGTAGGTGGAGCTGAAAATATGTGCTTGAATGCTGGAGAGCAAGGGAGTGGAGTTGGGGAAGGAAGGGTATCGGGAGATAGGATAACATAAGTAAAGATGTGGAGGATAAAATATAAACATACTCAGTTATAGCAGGCAAACTGACTGAAATGTGGGGTTAAGAAGAAGAATTTTGTAGACAATAAGGGACAAAAGGATCAAAAGTCAGGAAGCCTTGAAATTCAGACTTACTGTGGAAGATTTTGAACATGGAATGAAGTAGCATTTTATGAACCTAAATCTAGCAATGGACTACAGAATAGCTGCTGCACTAAAATAACAGTAGCGGGAAGGCCAATTAAGAGACAATTGTGAAAATCTAAGTGGGAAGTAAATATAACTCTGAAAATGTTTCTGCTCATCAATTTCTGAAAATGTTTCCTTGAAATCAGCAAATTGTTTAATTTGGGGGCTAAAATGATTTTACAGATCATCTTGTCCAAACACTATATTTTATAATTTAGGAAACGGAGGGCCAAGAATTCCAATGAAAGGCCCAAAATTGCAAAGCCAAGACTGGATGTGGAGCTCCTCACTTCCAGCCCAGTTGTTCTTCCTATTATAAAAGAACTTTCCTCAAGGTGACTCTTTAAATTAAAAGGAATTAACAGAGAAACAAATACAGAATTAGGACCTTTATTGCTATTTCACTAACACACAGTAACCTTATTTAATAGATCTTCCTTGCCACACAGACATCCCGCTGAAGCATTGTAATAAATGTAATAAAAGGGGAGATTAGGGCAAACATCGGTGGGAAGACATTAATTAGAGGAGGACCTCACCAATTCTCAGCTGACTAATCCTCAAACCCTGTAATTCTCATAAGAAAACTGACAATCTTGCTTTACTTCTTATCAGAGATTTTCCAGCTACAGAGAGTGGCAGGCTCAAGTAATCACAATCTCATTAATTTTATTAAATATACTATAAAGTCCCAAAATAAATAATTAAGCCCTATTAAACAGATATTTGATAGTACATTTTATCCCTTCTTATTTATAGACACAAATAAAATGACAGTGCTTACAATGAAAATCGTAAAACTTAATTGTTGTTATTGATGATAATAATACCTTATGCTTGTTTTAGATATTTTAAAGCTTTTCAAGCATGACTGTTGCACCATAATTGCCATGCAAAGCATTTATGTCTTAATCTATATAAATAAAGTTTCCATCTGCTAGCTGTTACAGTGGCACTTGAAAATAGACAGATTTTCACCACATTTGGCATGTATGTTTGTGATAACCTGACTTAAGAAAGTAATAATTGTTCAACATGTCCAGTGGGGAGGGCCCAGCCTAGTGTTGATTCAAACACTGCTGGCAGATTATGGATAATGATGGCTTCCAGAAATTGCCAACAGAGTTTGAAGCTACACTAGGCAGTATCAACTGAAATACATAGATGTGTCTCCACTTTTACTAGAGCAGCGGTCCCCAACCTTTTTGGCACCAGGGACCGGTTTTGTGGAAGACAATTTTTCCATGGACCGGTGGGGTGCGGGTCAGGGGAGTGTTTCAGGTGGTAATGCAAGTGATGGGGAGCAATGGGGAGCGGCAGATGAAGCTTCACTCGCTAGCCTGCCACTCACCTCCTGCTGTGCAGCCCGGTTCCTAACAGGCCGCGGACTGGTACTGGTCCCGGTTGGGGACCCCTGTACTAGAGTACAAGCTAGGGCTTTTTTTTTTTTTTTTTAACTATTGAAAATGTTAAAGGCTCTAGAAATTGTCTTTTCTTTTACCTACTTTACTCATTTCCGCTTGTAAGGATAAATGTTTCTGGCTACTAGTAAAATTCATAGTGCTATAATTTGTTGTTTTAGTTTTGGCTGTGCCTGGGTTACAAGTGCAACACAGAATTTATCATTTTCAACTGAATCACAGCACTTTGCATATAGTCATTAAGTCAACTGATATAGTAAGCAGAATGGCCCCCCAATATATGTCCATGTTCTAATTCATGAAGCCTGCCAATATGCTGATTTGCATGGCAAAAGGATCTTTTCAAATGTAATTAAAATTGTGGACCTTAAAATAGAGAGATTATCATGGATCTTCCAGGTGGGCCCAATCTAATCACATGAGTCATTAAAAGCAGAGGATTTCTCTGGCTGTAGTCAGGGAGATACCACAGAAGTCAGAGAGATTTGAAATATAACTGGGATTCAGCTCACCACTGTTAAAGGGGGCCTCATGGACGGCATGAGAAAGAAAGCAAGCAGTCCCTAGGAGCAAAGACTGGCCCCACCTGACAGCTAACAAGGAAATGTGGACCTCAGTCATACAACCACAAGGAACTGAATTCAGCCAATAATCTGATTGAGCCTGGAAGCAGATTCTTCCCCAGATCCTCCAGTGAGAAATGCAGCCCAGCCAAAGCCTTAATTTCAGCTTTGTGAGACCCTAAGCAGAGGACCCAGCCAAGTCCACTAGAACTTCTGACTTACAGAAACTGAGAAATAATACATTTGTGTCATTTAAAGCTGCTAAGTGTGGGAGAGTGATGTCAATATCATGGCAGTATGAGATACTCCCTTTGTCTCTCATCTTCAATCTACAACCAGTAAAACATCCATAACTCAACAAATGTTCCTCTGCCCAACACACCAGGACACCACAGAAATCCACACGTCTGTACATCTATAGGTGGGCAGACTGAAACACGCAGAGGAGAGAGAACCAGGGGAAGAGACCACAATCCCAGGCTCCCAGTTGAGATGGGTTGAGCCTGCAGCCCCAGGGAACCCAGTAGCAGCAACAGAGGTGATACACATTACAGCGGTCTCCCAGACATAGAGGCAACCACAACCACAGAGAACCAAGCAGTAGTGGCAGCAAAGCCTGCAACCTCAGTCCCTCTAGCCACTCAGTGCCCACAACTCCAGCACCCTGTCCATGGAAGCAGCACTTGAGACTCTGACAACCCCATACACAGTTGAGGCACCAACTACCCCAGCTCCCCACTCACCCTCCCTCTCCCACTGTTGAGGCAGCAGTGCCCATGACACAAGCACCCCCAAATAAGGAGTAGGTACCCTCCATCCCAGTGCCCCCCGTGTGACGTCAGCCGCAGCAAGGCACCAACGACTCCAGAGACACAAGCAGTGATGATGTGGCTACCAGTGATACCTCTGGCAGAGGCAAAGGAGGAGGGAAAGTGCAGATTCTCAAGTATAGCTGGAGGCAGCTCCGGTAAGAGAAACCAAAAACTTGTGCTATAGCACCACCTACTGAAAAACAAAAGAAATGCCTCAAATTACCAATCTGTTGAATTGTTAGAGTCAAGTAAAAAAAGCTTTACCTAAAGAAGAAAGGTGTTTGCTACTTCTAATGCACTGGCAGAAGCACAACTCATCAAGCACCATGAAAACCACAGTAACATGGCATCACAAAAAGAAAATAACAATTCTCCAGAAACCAAACTTAAAGTCACAAAGAATTGTGATCAAACTGACAGAGAATACAAAATAGCTCTTATGAAGAAACTCATTGAGCTACAGGAAAACTTAGAAGAGCAGTTCACTGAGCTCAGAAATAAAATTAATAACAAGAAGGAAACTCTCTTCCCCAAAGAGATTGAAACTCTAAAAAAGAACCAGACTGAAATTCTGGAGTTAAAGAACTCAATAAATGAGATGGAAAATGCATTAGAAAGCACTGGAAATAGGGCAGACCATATAGAAGAGAGAATTAGCAAGCTTAAAGAAAGAAATATAGAAATGATTCTGGTAGAAGAGGACAGAGAACTAAATTCTTTTTAAAAATGAAGAAACTCTGTAAGAACTATCTGACTCCATTAAAAGGGCAACATAAGGATAATGGGTATCCCAGAAGAGAGGGGGAAGGGAGCAGAGAGTTTATTTAAAGAAATAGTAGCTGAGAAGCTCCCAAATCTGAGGAAAAAACAGGATACACAAGTACATGAAGCTAATCAAATCGTCAATTTCCTCAAAGCAAAAAGACCTTCTCTAAGACACATTAAGTTAGAAACTGTCAAAAGTCAATGATAGAGAAATAATTTTAAAGGCAGCTGGGGAAAAAAAGACAGTAATCTAAAAGGAACCCCCATTAAGCTATAAGCAGATTTCTCAGCAGAAGCTCTACAAGCCAGGAGAAAGTGGAATGACAAACTTAAAATGTTGAAAGATAAAAAACTTCAGCCAAGAATACTCTACCCAGCAAAGTTATTCTTCAGATATAGTGGAAATAAAGGCTTTCCCAGACAAACAAAAGCTTCAGGAGTACATCACCACTAGACCTGCCTTACAAGAAATAATTAAAAAAACTCTTCTACCTGACTTGAAAAGGCAAAAGTACACAAACTTTTGAGCAAAGCAATAATAGAAAGAATCAGAAAATCATAATGCTATGTCAGAATATGTTGCTAAACACAATAATTAGCATAAAGGTCAAAGGAGTAAACAAGAATTAAAATAACTATAGCTACTTCAACTTGGTAACAAACTCACAACATAAAAAAGGTGGAAACTTAAAGCTATCCCTCTAAGATCAGGAACAAGACAGGGATGCCTACTCTCACCTCTCTTGTTCAACATAGTATTGTAAGTCCTAACCAGAGCAATTAGGCAAGAAAAAGGAATAAAAGGCATCCAAATTGGAAAGGAAAAAGTAAAACTGTCACTATTTGTGGATGACATGATTTTATATATTGAAAACCCTAAAGACTCCACCAAAAAACTATTAGAAATAATAAACAAATACAGTAAAGTTGCAGGCTACAAAATCAATATTAAAAAATCTTGTGCATCTATACACTAATGACAAACTAGAGAAAGTGAAATTAAAAAAACAATCCCATTTACAATCACATCAAAAAGAATCAAATACCCAGGAATAAATTTAACCAAGGGGATAAAAGACCTGTACTCTGAAAACTATAAGACAATGTTGAAAGGAAAGTGAAGGCACAAAGAAATAGAAAAATATTCTGTGCTTGCATATTGGAAGAATTAATGTTGTTAAAATGTCCATATTACCTAAAGCAATCTACAGATTTAATGCAATCCCTATCAAAATCCCAATGATATATTCACAGAAGTAAAACAAAAAATCCTAAAATTTGTATGCAACCTCAAAACACCCAGAAGGACCCTGAGGGGGGAAAAAAAAAGCTGGAGGTATCACATTCCCTGATTTCAAATTATACTACAAAGCTATAGTGATCAAAACAGTATACTATTGGCAGAAACACAAGCACACAGATCAATGGAACAGAACTGAGCACCCAGAAATAACCCCCACACACACACACACATATATGTGCCTTATTTACCACAAAGGCACCAAGAACATACAATGGAGAAAGAAAAGTCTCTTCAATAAATGGTACTGGGAAAACTGGACAGTCAAATGCAAAAGAATGAAACTAAACCACTATCTTACACCATACACAAAAATCAACTCCAAATGTTTTAAAGACTTGAATACAAGACCTGAAACCATAAAACTCCTGGAAGAAAACAAAGGCAGTACGTTCTTTGACATCAGTCTTAGCAATATCTTTTTGATATGGTTCCTCAAGAAAGGGAAACAAAAGCAAAAATAAACAAATGGGACTACAAACTAAAAGCCTTCTGCACAGCAAAGGGAATCATCAACAAAAAGAAAAGACCCTACCAACTGGGAAAAGATATTTGCAAATCATATTCTGATGAGAAGTTAATACCCAAAATATATAAAGAACTCATACAACTCAACAACAGAAAAAAACAAACAACCTGATTAAAAAATGGGGAGAGGATCTAAATAGATATTTTTCCAAACAAAAAGACATATATATGTCCACAGGCACATGAAAAAATATTCAACATCACTAGTTATTAGGTAAATAAATGCAAATAAAAACAACGAGATTATCACCTCACACCTGTTGGAATGGCTACTATCAAAAATACAAGAAATAACAAGTGTTGGAGAAGGTGTGGAGAAACGGGAACCCTCGTACACTGCTGGTGGGAATGTAAATTGGTGCCACTATGGAAAACAGTATGGCAACTCCTCAAAAAGTTAAGAATAGAACTGCCATATGATCTAGCTATTCCACTTCTGGGTAGTTATCTGAAGAATATAAAAACACTAATTTGAAAGAATATATGCACCCCTAGGTTCACTGCTGCATTATTTACAATAGCCAAGATATGGAAATATCCTAAGTGCCATCGATGGATGAATGAATAAAGAAGATGTGGAGTGGAATACTACCCAGCCATAAAAAAAGACAAAATCTTTCCATTTGCAACAAAATGGATGGACTTTGATAGTATTATGTTAAGTAAAATAAGACAGAGATAGACAAATACTTTATAATTTCACTCATGTGGAATATTAAACAAACAAACCAAATGAAACAAAAACAAACACAGATACAGAGAACAGAGTAGAGGCTATCAGAGGGGAAGCAGGATGGGGGAAATGTGACATGGGAAAAGGCAGTCAAGAGTATGGTGACAGGGCTTCCCTGGTGGTGCAGTTGTTGAGAGTCCACCTGCCAATGCAGGGGACGCAGGTTCGTGCTCCAGTCCGGGGAGATCCCACATGCCACAGCGCAGCTAGGCCTGTGAGCCACGGCCGCTGAGCCTGCACGTCCAGAGCCTGTGCTCCGCAACGGGAGAGGCCACAACAGCGAGAGGCGCGCGTACCGCAAAAAAAAAAAAAAAAAGAGTATGGTGACAGACAGAAACTAAACTTTTGGTGGTGAGCATGCTGTAGTGTATACATAAGTCAAATTATAATGTTGTAAAAATGAAATATATAATGTTATAAACCAATGTTAGCTCAATTTTTTTCAATAAAACTGCTAAGTTTATGGTAATCTGTTACAGCCACAATGGAAAACATACACCTGAGTATTCTGATTGATTTAATTAATTGAGAACATGCCATATGTAAAGTACTGTATTCAAGTAAATATTTCCTTATCTTGCCCAACATACAATCCATTAGTAAGGTGAGATATGTATATGGAGGATTGATTACTAAGTCAGAGCAGTAGTAAATTATGTGGTAAATAATAAATTCATATAGGTATTTAAAAAAGAAGAAAAAACAATGCCTACTTAGGTCATCTAGTGAAAACTTAAAAGGTAGATTTTTTTTCCTATACATCAGGGAATATTCCCTTAAATTTTAGCATATATCAGGATCACCTGGAATCTCCTGGACATCTTATTTAAAAGATCTCACTCATAAATTCGCACTCTCAGAATTTCTGATTCAGTAAGTCTGGGATGGGGCTTTAGAGGTTGCATTACCAAGTTTCCAGGTGATGCTGACGCTGCTGATCTGAGGACCAAAATTGAGAAACACTATATATAAAAGGAAAAGGAAAATCGTTTAAACAAATATTTAAGGCTTAAAAGTTCAAGAATTGTTTAGGGACCATAAGTACTCCAATCTGAAAATCATGTTTTGGAAAGATTAATAAGGCCATAAATATTCAGGAAATACTTGGAGTCAGGAAGAGATCTAAAGTAGAAAAAAGTCAAATATTAAGGATGCCACTGCAATAATCTGAGCATGAGAAGCCCAAATCAATGAAGAATGAGCAGAAATAGATAAGAAAAAAAAAAAAACCTTGAGGATTAGCAAAGGGCTATAATAATAAATAAACAGGCATGCTATACTAAAGGTAATTAACTCTTCAAGATTTTAATCATCTTACATTTTATTTTTTCTTCTGTCAATTTTGGTTTTTAGAGGAATTTATCCATTTCATATAATTGTCAAAGTTATTAATGTAAAGTTGTTCATAATATCCTCTTATTACCTTTTTAATGCCTTTAATGTCTGCAATAATATTGCCTTTTGCATTATTAATATTGATAATTTGTGTTCTCTCTTTTTCTTCATTAGTCGTACAAGGAGCTTTTCAATTGTATTAATATTTTCAAAGAACCAAATTTTGACTGTTGATTTTCTTTAAGTTTACTTCCTCCTTTATTTATTTTGGTTCTTACCTTTAATATTTTCTTCTTATATTTCTGGTTGATTAGATTTGTTGTAAATTTTTCTAACTGATTGAGATGGAAGCATTAGAACATTGGTTTTCAGGTTTTCCTATTTTCTATTGTATTTATTTAGTGCTATAAATTTCTATCTAAGCTGTGTTTAGCTGCATTCCCTAAGTTTTGATATGCCATGTTTCCATCATTTAACTTGGAATACTTTTTAAAACTTATTATGATTTCTTTCTTGACCCACAGACTTTTATAAGTATTTTAATTTAAAGACAACTGTGGGGAATTCCCTGGCGGTCCAGTGGTTAGGACTCAGCACTCTCACTGCCAGGGCCTGTGTTCAACCCCTGGTCAGGGAACTAAGATCCTGCAAGAAGCGTGGCGGGGACAAAAAAAAAATACAATTGTGGACGTTTTTTGTTACCTTTTTATTACTGATTTCATTAACTTTGGGAAAATACATTCTGAATTATTTCAATACTTTGAAATTTACTGACTTTTAATGGTCCAAATTATAGTACATTTGATAAATATTCCATGTGCATTTGAAGAGAATCTGAATTCTCTCATTGTTGGGTACAGAGTTCTATATATGTTAATTAGGTCAAATTTGTTAATTGCACTATCCCCACTAAGATT
Organism: Pseudorca crassidens; assembly: GCF_039906515.1. Taxonomy (NCBI): domain Eukaryota; kingdom Metazoa; phylum Chordata; class Mammalia; order Artiodactyla; family Delphinidae; genus Pseudorca; species Pseudorca crassidens. The sequence continues at coordinate 28,323,516 of NC_090299.1, read as the reverse complement.
TTTCATCTGTTTTTTTTTTTTTTCTCTTGGCTATAGGTCTATCCAAGTCACCCACCCAGATTGTGGATTTGTGTATTTATATTTTTCTTTTGGTTAATTTGTGCTTTATAATTACCAACACCATAAAACTATGTTATATATATATAGATTTAAGATTGTGATACTGTGCTGGTGGGTTTCTATTTATCATTTAAAATGTCCCTGTTTGGAAACTAGATTAGTGATCGTTTGTGACTGGGATTGGGCATTGGAGGTAGTGCGGTAATAGATAATGGGTCAGGGTTTATTTTTAAGGTGATGAAAATGTTCTAAAATTGATTGTGGGCATCATTGTATATATCTGTGAATATAGTAAAAACATTGAATTATACACTTTAAATGGAGAGTTGTATGTTATGTAAATTATATCTCAATACAGCTGTTTAAAAAATCAATAGTAAAAGTTGTACTACTATAGTGAAATATTATTAGCATTCTCTTTAAAATCAGTAATGAGGCAAAACTGTCACTATCATTGCTTTTGTTACCAATTAAATCAAGCAATATAAAAACAATAAATGTAAAGGATTTTTAAAATAAATAAATAATAAAATGTCCCTGTTTATCTCCAGTAATACTTTTTACCTAAAAGTGGGATTTCTCTGGCATTATTTATTTTGTTAGTTGTATACATTGTATATCTTTTATCATTCTTTCAATCTTTGTCTTATATTTGAGATGCATCTCTTTAAAGCATCACATAGCTTGTTTTTCCCCCAGTGTGACAATCTTAGTGTTTTTCTTGGTAAATTTAGTCCAGCTACATTAATTTATGTACCAATATAATAAAGTTTATATCTCTCATCTTACTTTTTTTTCTACTTGATCTATTTGTTTTACACTTGCTTTTTATCCTTCCCTGCTTTCTTGTGAACACAACAAACTTTTTTTATTATTCCATTTCCTGACATAAACTTGTTAAAAATGCATTTTTTAGCCATTACCATAGATATTACAACATGCAAACTTAACATGATACTCTCACATAAATTACTAATACCTCCCTGAAAAAATGTTAAAATTGCAAAGCACATTAATTCCAACTTTACCTCTTCCTGCCTTTTCAATTATTTTTAATTTTATAAATATTCTACAAATATTTAAAACTCAATTAGACATAATTTTGCACAGTAAATATTTACCCAATTATCTTTTCCACACAATTACCTTTCTTCCTACATTTCTGTTTTCTTCTCTGAGATCATTTCCCTCTTCCTTAAGAACTCTCTTTAGTATTTATTTCAATGCAGGCCTTCTTATGACAAATTCTTTCAGTTTTGCTTAAAATATCTTTTTATAATATTTCATTTTTGAAGAATATTTTCTCTGGACATACAGGTCTAGGTTGGCAGTCATTTTCTTTTAATTCTTTCAATACTGTCTTCTGACTTTCATCATTTCTGTTGAGAAGTCAGCTGTCAGTCTTAAAGCTTTTTCTTTAAAATTTTTCTCTTTGTCCTTGGTTTTCAGCAGTTTGACTTTGGTATGTGTGTTGGCTTTCTCTGTTTGATTCCTGTATTTATCCTCTTTGGGATTTCCTGAAATTTTCAAATCTGTGAGTTTGTATTTTTTGTTAGTTTTGGAACATACTCAGCCATTTTCCTTTCCAATATACTTCTCAATTTTCTCTTTCTCTTGCTGTCACTCCAATTACATAAATACTGGCTCATTGCACAATATACCACATTTCTTACACTTTGTTCTATACTTCCTATGATTTTTTTTGTTTTAGGTTGGTATTTCCTGTTGACCTGTATTATACTTCATTAATTCTGTCTTCTTATATGACCAATATGCTGTTAAAGCATATATTGTGTTCTTAATTTCAAATATTGTGGTTTCAGATTTTATTTCCTATTTAAAAATTATAACTTATTTTTAAATTCTCCCTAATTGATTTTTGCCTACATTTTCTTCTCTCTACCTGAACATATTTATAGTAAAGTTCTTGTCCACTAACTTCAATATCTGGATCCATCTAAGGTCTCCTTTTAGTGTTAACTTATTTTCTTTAAGTTATTGGTCATATAGCCCTGTCTTTCACATTCTTAATAATTTTAAAGTTAATTCTGGGCATTATATATATTAAAAAAAAAAAAGAAAGTGTATCTGATAATGTTGCCTTTCATCTTTTGTGGTTCAGCCTTTCCTTGGTTAGGCAAATACAGTAGGTGGCAGAATGGACAGCTGATCACCTTATCCAGTCAGGGACTGAGATGAGTTGAGTCTGGACTGCAGTATACATTTGATTCACCTCTAGCCATACAGCATGGCCTTCCAGGACTTTCAATTGAGAAAGTCTTCATCTCCTAAACACTAAGAGTCTGCTATAATTTCTGCTCTGCTTTCTAGACATCTCAGCTTTAGAAATCCTGATCCTTTAGTCTTCCACTTTACATAGCTTTAAATTTTGCCAAATGTTTTGAGGAGAGACTAGCTGTGTGTTTGAGATTCTTCAAGTCTCCAATCTTGTTATTCCAGTCTTATGCAACTGACACAGGGTTGTGAGCATTTACGCCTAAAGCTTTTTTCTCTCATCTTGCTATGAGAGAAAATGGTCTGTCTGAAAATGAAACCAATAGAAAGGAAATGTAAAAAATGTAAAAATGTAGGAAGACTGGGAATGGTGACATTGTTTGAGTCTCTGGTCTCAGTGAAGCTTGAAACTAATACTATCCCTCATCTTTTTAATTACGTGAGTCAATAAATCTCATTTTTGCTAGTTGGAATTCAACTTCCAATCACTTGAAACTGAAATAATCCTGACAGGTATAATCACTAAATTGGCATTTTGCCATATGGAGCTTTCAATCCATTTTATCTTTTCATTTTTTTCCTCAAGTGAAAGTCACTACCATCTTTTTCTTCTTCTACCAGTTTGGGTTAAAACATTTTGAATATACCTAGGTAATCCCACCAGAAATACATTTATATAAGAGACTCAGAAACCTCTAAAGGAAAAACAAATCTATCCAAAAGAAAATAGGCATAAGCATAGTCCAGAAACAGAACTTCAGAGTTGTAAGGAAAGAGTAATACTGGGTACTTGATTAACTGTTCGGGGAGCTCATGGAGGACACCATTTGGGAATTTTCAGCAATAGCCAATGTTGGAAGATTTGCTGATTGTGGTCAAAATTATTAGGCAGGAAAAGGAACCAGTGAAACAAAGACGATTATTACTAAAAATGACCTTCTTTTGGACTCCAGCCTAGGATACTGGAGGAATCCTGGTTTACTACATTCTACTATTGGCTTACTACTAGCTTGTTGCACCATGATGGAAGGCTAACTCTTATCATTTAGCATCCCCAGAACCTAACATTATCTTGCACATAATAGGTTTATGAATGTTTTTGGAAAGACATCCAGGTAAAGGGAATAGGCATTAGATTGAAAATTAAAAGGTAAATATTCTATTTCCAGGTTCACCAAACATATCTTTACGACTCTAGTCAAGCCATATAACCTCTGAAAGTCTCAGTTTTCTATAATATCTGCTATGCCTGGTTGAGTTGTGAGAAAGATGAAATGAAAATGAGTATGGCAAAGCACTCTGTGAACTATAAAATGCTTTCCAAATGTAAAAGATTAATAATATTATTAATGCTGATAATGTTCAAACCTACACATTTATGCTGTGCAATTTGTAATTTAAAAAGTCAGAAAGTTGATTAAAATTGCAAGTGGATTCAAAGGTTTAAAAATCTTATTCAGATTATTCTTAAGAACCCACAAAATATGAATAGGCTTTATTGGGTCATACATTCCTTTAGAGAATTTACTATGAATTTACTAATTCTCCCTATGAACACCAACTCTCCCTATTTTCATCTATTTTTGCCCACCTCTTCTTCTCTCTATCCTCTCAACACATGAATGTATTTTAATGTAGTAGGGTAAAATAGTAAAGATTTGGGGGATTCAATTTCACAGTATCTAATAAAATTTCAAGTGCAAATGTACTCTAACCCAGCAATTCCTTCTAAATATATATTCTTGAGGTATATTTACACATGTGCAAAAAAGCTTCTGTAATAATGTTCTTTTTATTAATTGCAGTGGTGAAAATGTGAAAACACTCTAAGCATCTAGCAATAAGGGAATGGTTCTGACAAATGCTGGTACCCATTTGCTATATACTTGGCAGTTAAAAAGAACATGGTAGATACAGCCTTGCCAATATCTCAAAGATAGACTGCCAAATGAAAAATCAAGCTGCATTGTTTAGAATATGACCCTCATAAGGTTAACAAGACAGTAATAAGTATACATGACATATGTTCAAAAATTATATATATAATTGCATATATACATATCTATCTATACATATATATGTGTAAAACACATAAAACTGTTAAAAAATGATTACCTCTTAGAAAAGTATTACTGTGAGGGAACAAAGAAGAAAGACTCACTTTTTATTCTATGTTAGTTTTTTTGGTTAAATTTGTATCATGAAACTGTAGTCATATGTTATTTTGTAAGACATATATATATATATATACCTCTGAATATTCCTGTAAAACAAAGTACTCCTCAGATCCATTCAACCTATTCAAATATAGGCAATGCCCCCTAAAGTCTTGTGAGCATGGCTTTCCAGTGTGGCAGTATGGCCTGTCTGTACTCTTCCTTACAAAAGCACCAGCAGATCCTGGGGCACCAACAAATCTGAGACACCTGATTTCCTGTCATTAGCCTTTGAGACCACCTTGCTACCCTCATCCTGCACAGTTAATTCATTTATTATTGGATTTGTTGTTCACATCACAGTACCTCTTCTCCTACTCACTCCTCTGCCCTTTCTCATTCTACCTGTACATACTTCCATCACTGCTTGTACCATGGAGTCAAACCTGCATTTGAATCTTAGCTCTACCACTGTTTGTGTGGAATGGGGCAAGTTACTAAAATTCTATGAAGTCTAGTTTCTTCACCTATGAAATTATGACGATGATATCTGCCTTCCAGTATGATTGTTAGAGTACTGCGTGTGAAGCACAGTGCTGGGCTACTATTTAGGGCAAAAAAATAACAGATACTGTTATTATTTTTCTTTCTCTGATTAAGCCGTCTCCTTCCCTGGTTCAGGGACCCTGCAACACATCAATTCCAAAGTTCCTGAGCACTCTATACCTACTCTGATGACCCCAACTTCTGTCAGTGGGGAATCATGACAGACACTTTCTACAGGAAATACATTACTCAATCTTAACTGCTCAAATTCTATAGCAGCAGCAGCATTACATACATTGTGTTCCAGAGCCTGAAAGATAGAAAAATATATCCTTACAATCAAAAACAACATTGGATCATGAGTGTGTCTTGTTTTTGTCTGGAGTACCAGGAAAGAGACATGCAGAAGGGTGAGCAGAAAGGTAAACAAAATGTTTTTCTTATGAGCATAAAAGAAGAAATGATAGTAGGATATAGAATGAGTAAGTATTAAGAAAAGAATTACTAAGATGAATCAAGCTCCTCTGGGTCGCCTCATACAAAGGCAAATACAATTCTTCTTTCTGAAAGACAATTTACCTAAAACCACATCACGTGTATGGTTACCACTTTCCATGACATACAGAAACACATTTGAATTTGATTCTGTAAAGCATGTAATTTAAACATTGACACAGTACTCTAAGTGGGTCCATAAAATCTGTGCTGTAGGGTCTAATATATAGTTGAAATCACATTATGATGAAATTCTTTCAATTAATCAGGTAATTTTATCCCAAACCATGCTATGGTTACTATAACATTAAAGTGCTATTATCCATTGAAGTGCTGTTTCTCGTTGCTTTTTGTTATTTTCATTGTAAATATATTCAAGAGCACTACAACTATATATGAAGCGGTACATTTTAATGTTTTATTTAAAAATTCATGCTTAAAGTAATGTTGATTTGTTTCTGTCACTGTAAAAAATTTTAAGCCATGTAAGTGGTCACATCTTTTAACAAGAAAGGCATGGTTCATAAATACTTTAAAGACATACCAACAGTGCTAAACTGAACATGAATCCTGCGGGCTAAGTGTGTGGGTTCCCAGTCAAAACAGATGCCATCCTCCATAATACCTGGTGTTTTTGCTGGTATTCTTTATATTGCTATTATAAGAGCTCTTGATAGTCAAAGACATCTTCGTCTGAAGCTTTCTTCTAGAAAACATATCCTATTTAATAAATTAGGTGTAAAGCTCTTTTAAAATACTTTGGATTTTATTTATTTTAAATAAATTCTGATAAAAATCTAAATCACAAGTATTTCACCCAGGTGAAGACATGAAAATAAAATGGTCTTTCTCTTATTTTATTCCTTCATATTTCCCCCTGCCCCTCCTAGATATAATAACCTATTTCTGAGGTAATATGTATAATTCTGTGACAAATCCACTTCAGCCTTGGTAATGCCCTTCGTTTTGACTTCAAAACATTCACTGGCTCTCATGGATTTGTACTATTTAACACCCAGATAAAGGTAATCTGCCTTTTTTAATAACGATGGATTACATTTTCTAGTTACATTCTCTTATTCAATTGGATTTTTTCAATTTAAGCACATCTATTCTAAGGGAAAAATGTAACGTCAGTCTGAGAATAATTGTAGTTATTAGAAAAGTAAACATGATGAAACACAAAGTAACATAAACTGAAATTATCTGATTAAATTACTATAGAAGACTAGTATTTCCACGGAAAAACAAAGTATCTATATGCTCTATATTTTACCTCTCCTTTTTTTGTTATAGGACTATGTTATAACTTGTACCTTCTCATAATCAAATATGTGGGGATGTGGGGATATTTTAAATAGAAATGAAAATTTGGAGCATATACAATGAAAGAGACTCTATATCATTATATGTTTAGAGCCTGGTCTGACAGTTCCTAAACTAACAAATGTCTTACTGCTTTTATGGATGTTCTTCCTGAATACCAATTCCAGATTATTCCTCGAAGTTATATTCTGATAACATGGCTAAGTCCATTAAAACTTCCTTTGATTGTGTAGCACTCACATACATGCAAATAGACACTACTTTATTGAGACCTATTCCACTCAATTTGAACCATTAAAAATGTAAACTCACATCACTGATAAATATTTTTAATTGCTTACTTAAGCTACTTAAATACAACCATAATAATAAAATCAGCTATGATGTTTTCAGGATCTATATGATGTACACAGTACCCATCATTTTAACTAAGTTTTCCATAAACCTCACAAGTATTCAGCAGGATAGGTTTGCTGACCCCTCTTCCAGGTGATGAAACTAAGACCCACAGATGTGAACAAACTGTTCAACTAACTAGCTTAAGTAGTATTTGAACCTGGTCAACCCAATTCTAAAGTGTATGACCAGTCCAGTGCACCACTCAGATTCCTGGTAACCAGTTCTGAGACTTGAACCCAAGCATTACCCCAGCTCAGCACCCTGCACAGTGCCTGACATCTAGTCAGTGCTTAGTAAATGGTCAATGAATGAATGAATACATAAACAAAATATTAGTCTTGGTAGAATACAGAATATGGCTCACAAGTCTGAAATGTACTATCACAGTTTCTTAAAGCCAGCATGCAAAATCATGAAAGTATACTCAATGGTATAAATTTCATTAAAATCACATTTACAGCAGCATATTTCTATTTGAAGAACTGATACCCAAGCTTTAAAGTAACAGCATATGTGGTCTTTTATATGTAAATACATTACAGTCTGAGAAATTGGGCATATTGATGTCTTCCACTGTTTTCACGTAAATTCACATTTAATTATGACTTGTTAATGGAACATTCCTTTTTTGCTGTGTCAGAATTAAAACAGTATATTTCACCTTCATTCCTTTTCAGAGATGGCAATGTTTAAATCTGGTATTTGGGTTTTAAATCATGTTTTCTGACCAAAATTCCTTTGGAGAGCAGAATGCAATATTCAGTATTTCCAGGCATGCTGTTGTTGGACAGATCCTGTAGCAATGAACCTGAAAGATTGGCAGGATGAAAGAGTAAGAGTTCAGAAGGGACAAAGCCAAGATGCCAAGGTAGAAGGAGAGGAGAAAAGCAGGTGGCGGGGCTGGAGGGGAGGGAGAGACAGAGAGAGAGAGATTTGTATTTGCCTTACTACCTTGTGATGACCATGTAGAAGGACATGATCCTGTTTTGTAGGACTATTTTATTAAAATAATAATAATATTGTGTTTGTCTTCTTTAAAACATTTCATAACAGTGCACCAAAAAAAGATATGGAGACCCTCCTGTTTCATTTCCTGCCTTCATAGAATGTTGTGTTACTAAAATATTTTCAGCAGAACTTGAAGCAATATAAAATGTTTGCTTGAGGATTTATTTTAGTCCCTTTAAGCTGAACTTCTGTAATCAAATCTATTTACAGACATTCCACAGTGCCCTATGGTTACTAGCTTATGCAAATGAAGCGTGACCCTGGGAATAAACCTCTTGCCCCCTCATCATCCTCCCTGGCTTCAAAGGCCTCTAGGCAATCACTTTTTTAAGTGAAGAGATTTTTAAGATGAATTGAAATAGAAAGACAGGGAACATAACTTGATGCCCAATACTCCTACAACCCAACCATTTACTATCTACTATTTTCCCATAAATATTTAGACACTAATTTATAGATCCATTTGGAATAAATGTGTTAATGTGTAATGATTTTTTTTTCAGCATCTTCTTTTACTTTGAATTCAGAAACTAGAGACCAATATCAATCAATAGTCATTTATTCTAACTTCATTTCTTACTTCTTAAACTAAGGGTCACTAGACTGGGACAGAAATTGTTTAGTGATAATAAAATCTTTTCTGCTGATTCTATTATCACTGAAAATATATTTGTGCTGAGTATGAGAATAACCAAAGTAATTAGAAAGATTTATGTAATTCCATGAGGACAATAACTAGGTATAAATTTAACACATTATTTGAATATATTAGTGTTAGGATTGGAATATATTGGTATTTACAAGCAATTAAGAAAAAAATGGATCCAATTTTTTAGAAAAGGGCAATGAAACTGGATAATTGGTTGCATTTTCAGATGTATTAGTGGGAAACAGCTGTACAAAATTTTTAAATGACAATCACCATAACAAACTATATAAATTTAGGGGGTTCCTTCCTACTGGACAATACCTTGAAAAAAAAAACAGTTATTTTTTCGTGGGACAAAATATTTAAAATCCAGATGGCCAGTGGAGTCGAATAAATTCTTGGAGGCCCCAGAGACCTCAAGGTCAAAGTGTCATCTCAAAATACTGCCAATTTTTAGAAATACTCCAGGATAACTCTGGGACCTATAGGCCAAAAGGTCTCCTCTGCAATATTTTAAGGGATGGCAAACTACAGATTACTAACTTTTCAGTAATGGCATGATAAAGTTAGATAAAGTTAGAGTACAAGAAAACACTGGCAATTCCCTTTAAATATATATTTCTTTTAATTTTTGAATTTTATTTTATTTATTTTTTTATACAGAGGTTCTTATTAGTTGTCCATTTTATACATACTAGTGTATATATGTCAATCCCAATCTCCCAATTCATTTTAATTCCCTATTTAAGTGTGCTGAATCTTTACTATTTTTAATGAAATATACAGCTTTATTAAAATTAAAGTAAATGTTATTTAAACTCTGTTTTTAATGTTATGCTTTATGTAAAAATCATCAAATTTATGTCATGGGATTTTATTTTAGGCAGTTTATGTTGAATAGTCAGTATTTTGCATAGATGACTACTTAGGCCTTGAAATCATAAGGCTGTGCAAAATCCTTGCTTTCAAAGGGGTCTGGGACCTCAAGACCATAGCCATCTGCCTGGAAAAATCTGATAGACTCCAGAACAGGGGTAACAGTACTGAATGCTTGGTCAGCAAAAAAATGACCAAAAGGCAGGGAAATAATACATAATCTCCCCAAAATAGATGCCAGAAATAGGTGCTAAAACTCAGCAGGTCACAGTGAGTAATGACTCAAAGTAAGTTTGTTGTACTTGTGAATATTATTGAGTTGAAGAGGAAACATGCATGAGACCAGAAAAAAGGAGAATGATACAACAGAACTAAGAATCAGTAATTAAGAAGAAACTGTAGCATAGCAAGCCAAAATCATAGCTAAAATCCACTAAAAATTTTAATACTAGAGAAACTAAGAACCCAGTAGAAAAAAATCAAAGACCTCAACCTGCGGAAAGTAGGAAGTCCAGTGGAAAACATGCAATAATTAAAGAAAACATTCCTGAAAAAAAATTTATATATACACACACACATATATATATATGATTCCAACTTAGTATTCTTACAGACCAAAGATTCCTTTCAGAAGCATTTCCCCCAGATACTTAGCTGTCAAATTTTAAACTTCAAGAACTAAGAAAAACTGGAATATAATCTCAACTGTGGATGCTGCTCCTCAGACTGAGAAAGGGATGGGAGGATGCTCAAAGATAAAGAGCTACTCTTATAAGTGCAGCAAAGAAAGTAGATAACAGAATTAAAAACAGCAATATCCTTTGGAAAGACAATAGGAAGCTCAAGTTCAGGTTCCATGGAGTTATCATGGTCTCTAACTTTTTTAAGGTCCTGGCCACTGTGACAGAAGACACATCTCATCTCTCAGTTTCAGAAATCCCTGCTCTGAACCACACTTAGATAGCAAGTCACAAGACAGGATCCCTAGCAGCAAAGCCCTGGACTATGTCAAGCCTTAACAGTTCTGCATACTGCTCATCACCACATGTCATTCACTAAAGAATAATAACCCAAGCTATTTTTTCTCAGTGGGTTAAAAATCTCAAAGAACAAAGGCAGAGGAAAAGCTCTAAAAATTCACAGAAATGTATCATAAATGCAGATGGCCAGAAAATAATGGCAATAAACAGAGGAGTGAATTTGAGGATAGGATTTACCTCTTTTGGCCAAACCATGTATGGAGAGGACAACGTGCTTAGGGCACAGGCATTTCAGCCCACACTCCTTCAGCAAGCCAAGAGCATTCTGATACTGTTAAGTCATAGGCAACACTTCAAGGGCCACAAGAACCTAATGTTTTCGTCTCTACCAATAGAAAGATGCATACAGTTGCCTTCTGGGTAGCTGAATCCCAGCTAGGAAACACCTGAGGTCCTGGGAGACTGATATGAAAAATAGCTTGTGCTTTTTGACTACATTTGTGAAAGATGCCCCATTTTTTTTATAAGCAACGTTGTTACTAAGGAGATGGTAGAGTAACTCCATAGGAAGTCCAGGACCAGGTGGATCCAACCTGGGTCTTATAGGAGTAAAGAGCAATGAATTCCTAAGTGAAGGGGAAGTCTATGCTGTTAGCTCAGGGTTGAACAAGGACTGAAGGCATTCCTGGAGGTAGGATATTGGATGCAATGTGTGATTGAAGCCTTTCAGAGTCAGTCACCCTGGCCCAGTGGCTGTGCTGTAGTGACTGGTAACTAAGCATATATGCATAGGCACCCACTCCTGCAGAATGAGTAGGCATCCAGCAAAAAGTGCAGACAAGCCTGACATTGAAACCATTTGGACGAGGGAGGCAAAGGTATCAGTGAGCTGAACAAACTTTCCTGTTCGCTGTAAGCCTAATTTTACAAGTAAGACTAGCCTCCCCTTTAGCCTTAAGGATTTATGGGGCTTCTTGGGCAATTAAGGAGGTGGTATACTAAGAAGGCAGGTAGGTACTTGAGTGATTAGAATATGTTCCAGGTTTGTGGAGCAGGACATACTACTTACAAAAGGAATATCAGTCTCTCTTCTAGGCTTTTATCATATTCATCAGAGTGGCACCTTCATTCTCACATCCTTCTGTTTTCAAGGTTATTACACTGTATTATTTGAAGTATCTTTACATAATTGTGCTCTTTTTGATGTTCTCCACACATACTCACATACCTACTTTCAAATAAGAAACTACTGATACAAACTTCCATTAAGTCAGCTTACCTATTTATTATAGCACCTATTTTCAATTGATAAATTATGCTTTACTTCATGTGCTTACACTGAATTCAAAAATGTAAACTACAATTCCAATTTCCAACCAATAATGTCTTTCAAAATCTTGTTTAACCTCACCACAAAATTAATTTTACCTTAGCTTGAAACCAATTGCGTTTTCAAGGGATACTGAAACACAACAGAGATCCTACTGGGTTGTACTATCCGCTTTTTTGAAACAAACCTGTTTTAAAAATTAACTTTAAAAGTTATATATCTATATATATATATATATTTTTTTTAAGTGAACCTGCACTGATCCCTACGAAGAGATGACACTGGGACTTACAGGAAAGACACTGGATATGCCAGGCACTAAGTAGCAGAGACTGCAGGATCCCTGATGTCTCCCGAAGGAATTTCAACCTTGGCTTTAAGGGCTGGGCCTGATTCGCGACAGCCCCTGACTGACAGCCCGGCGCTGCAGAGTAGCTCTTGGTTCTCGGTTAAAAGGGCCGCCTCCGCGGGGACCACGTGGCCCCCGTTTCGCTAAAGTGCGTGCTTTGGCGATGCAGCCGGACTCCCCGCGCCGCGCCCCGTTGCTCAAAAGCAGTGCGTTAGAAAATATGTTTATTTTTTATATTAAGACATGGAGCTGTACTTTGAAGTCTTTGAGAAAAGAAGAATCTGCAGGTACTTTTTTATACATCTATTTTTATTGCATTATTAAAATTTTCATCTGTTTTAGCCAGCTTAGGCTAAATCATGCAGTGACAAATGATCTCAAGTGTTGTGGACTAAACAATAAAAGTTTATTTCTTGCTCACATTTATGCTCATCACATTGATGTCCTGCGGCTTTGCTCAATGTGCTCTTTACTTTGGAAGTAAGTCTGAATAAGCAGCCCTTATGTGGAGCCTGCTGAGTTTCTGACAGAGAGGAAAAAGAGAGGTGAGAACGAAGCATGGCTCTCAAAACTACAGCATGAAAGTGGCATATGTCACTTGTGGACCTTACTTATTTCATCATAATTTATTTCGTATATATTTATACATGGAGAGAGAGAGAGAGATCATTTAATTTATACACGGCCTCCAGGAAAGACTACCTGAAATGTTCCAACAGATCCTGGAGAAAGAAACTCCAAGATTTTACTTGTGTAGCCCAGTGCCTCTCTATTATATGATTAGAAAATCACCATATTAGAACCCACTCACCAAAAAGACAATTTCTCAAAGACCTATGTATAATAAAAATTTATCAAGCTATACAGGTCTAAATGACCCACTGTGGAAGTTATTTTGGTTGTTCTAAAAACATCTGAGTGCATGATTATTAAATATCACAACTACATGGTGTATATTTAGGTTTATACAAATATACACCATTATAAATAATTTTAACATAAATTAATTTACACGAAAAAGAAGGATTATAGAAAGGAAAACAATCATAATTCAAGAAACATAATTTGGGCTTCCCTGGTGGCACAGTGGTTGAAAGTCCGCCTGCTGATGCAGGGGACGCGGGTTGGTGACCACATGCGGGAGGATTCCACATGCTGTGGAGCGGCTGGGCCCGTGCGCCATGGCTGCTGAGCCTGCACGTCCAGAGCCTGTGCTCCGCAACGTGAGAGGCCACAGCAGTGAGAGGCCAGCGCACCGCAAAAAAAAAAAAAAAAAAAGAAACATAATTTACTTAAAGCAGGTCTCCTCAAAAACAAAGAACATTAACCATATTACACTCAAAAAGCCCAAAATATTTTAAGTATACTGTATCTTTACAGTTCTGTGCTAAGGATAATAGTCATTCTCAAAGCAATTATTTTCCATTAATTACATATGTAGATAAACATATACATTACAATTAATCTACAAAAATTTACTATTTCTAAATAACAGCATGTTTTAGGAACTTAATAAAATAATATCCTAAAATATTATCCTCAGTCTTCCTGCATCTCTCTGTAAATTCCAACATCTTAATCAATCAAAAAAACAACCTTCAAGGGTCAGACTTTCTCAATGTCCAAACCATCGGATTACCTCAGGATTTAACATCAGGCTCAATTAAATGCAAGTTACATAGATCTCTCCTTTCTTTGGGCATAACCAAAAGGAATTTTTTAATGTTGATAAAAGAGCAACAAGTGGGAATAAAACAACCCTTATATTCTTCTCAATCAACAAACAAATCAACCAACCAAACTGAGGTGAGAGAATTACGTGTGATCTAATAGTATATATTCTGTGACATCACCATTATTATTACCCAACAAGTATTGAGCATTGATTGTCATGTGCTAGTAATGTGGTAGATGCTGATAATTCAATGACAAGCAGAGGAGGAGAAATTAAGGGGAACCGTCCGAAAGAAGTTTGAATTTCAGAGAATGAATTTGAAAGAATGGATATCATTTTGCCAGATGAACAATGGAGGCTAGCAAGAGAGGAGGCATGTGGAAAAAGAGAGAAGGCATTCCATGCAAGCACAAGG